>NC_074665.1:32275653-32430653 GCF_029448725.1 Salvelinus fontinalis
AGGGGTGGCCAGTCCTCTTCTGGCTGTGCCGGGTGGAGATTATAACAGAACATAGCCAAGATGTTCAAATGTTCATAGATGACCAGCAGGGTCAAATAATAATAATCACAGTGGTTGTAGAGGGTGCAACATGTCAGCACCACAGGAGTAAATATCAGTTGGCTTTTCATAGCCGATCATTCAGAGTATCTCTACCGCTCCTGCTGTCTCTAGAGAGTTGAAAACAGCAGGTCTGGGACAGGTAGCACGTCCGGTGAACAGGTCAGGGTTCCATAGCCGCAGGAAGAACAGTTGAAACTGGAGCAGCAGCACGAGCAGGTAGACTGGGGACAGCAAGGAGTCGTCAGGCCAGGTAGTCCTGAGGCATGGTCCTAGGGCTCAGGTCCTCCGAGAGAAAGAAAGAAAGAGAGAGAAATATAGAGAAAAATAGAGAGAGAATTAGAGAGAGCATACTTAAATTCACACATGACACCGGATAAGACAGGAGAAATACTCCAGATATAACAGACTGACCCTAGCCCCTCGACACATAAACTATTGCGGCATAAATACTGGAGGCTGAGACAGGAGGGGTCGGGAGACACTGTGTCCCTGTAGGACGATACCCCTGGACAGGGCCAAACAGGCAGGATATAACCCCACCCACTTTGCCAAAGCACAGCCCCACACCACTAGAGGGATATCTTCAACCACCAACTTAATATCCTGAGACATGACCGAGTATAGCCCACAAAGATCTCCCCACGGCACGAACCCAAGGGGAGGGTGCCAACCCGGACAGGAAGATCACGTCAGTGACTCAACCCACTCAAGTGACGCACCCCTCCTAGGGACGGCATGGAAGAGCACCAGTAAGCCAGTGACTCAGCCCCTGTAATAGGGTTTGAGAATCCCAGTGGAGAGAGGGGAACCGGCCAGGCAGAGACAGCAAGGGCGGTTCATTGCACCAGTGCCTTTCCGTTCACCTTCACACTCCTGGGCCAGTCTAAACTCAGTAAGGAGGCCTGCGTCTTGTGATAGCGTACGTGTAGGTATGTGCGGCAGGACCAAATCGGAAAGTTAGGTAGGGGCAAGCCCATGTAATGCTTTTTAGGTTAGCAGTAAAACCTTGAAATCAGCCCTAGCCTTAACAGGAAGCCAGTGTAGCGAGGCTAGCACTGGAGTAATATGATCAAACGTTTTGGTTCTAGTCAAGATTCTAGCAGCCGTGTTTAGCACTAACTGAAATTTATTAAGTGCTTTCTCTGGGTGCTTTCTCCGGAAAGTAGAGCATTGCAGTAGCCTAGAAGTAACAAAAGCATGGATTCATTTTTCTGCATTATTTTTGGACAGAACGTTTCTGATTTTTGCAATGTTACGCAGATGGAAAAAAGCTGTCCTTGAAACAGTCTTGATTTGTTCGTCAAAAGAGTGATCAGGGTCCAGAGTAACGCCGAGGTCCTTCACAGTTTTATTTGAGACGACTGTACAACCATCAGGATTAATTGTCAGATTCAACGGAAGATCTCTTTGTTTCTTGGGACCTAGAACTAGCATCTCTGTTCTGTCTGAGTTTAAAAGTAGAAAATTTAGCCTGTTCTGGGAACATTAATATTTAGTTTGAAGGTAATTAAATAACATTCTGAATTTTTTTTCAATAAGGCTTTTAATAACACTGATAGCTTAGTTTGTGTTTACTGTCATTTGCTTAGGCATTAATCATGCAAACACTTTTTTTTTTTTTGGCACGGCTTCAGTGAGATTCAAACCTAGGATCTTCTGTTTTCCATCCATGGAATTAGTCCATTGCGCCACCAAGATGGAGCTAGCTTGCCATGTTTTTTTAACTAATAAAAAGCTGTTAATTTTAGTCGATTCAAACAGACACTGTTTCAAAGGAAACAAACACTCATTAAGATCAAGTGTGACCAATTAGTAGGCACGGCAAACACACCTGAACACATTTAAAGAAAATATTCACCTATTTTGAATGTTATTGTTTTTTTTGCATCTCTGAGTGATGTTCTATTGATTCCCTGGTTCATTTAATGTTTTTTAATGTACAATACCAGTCAAAAGTTTGGATACGCCTACTCATTCAAGGATTTTTCTTTATTTTTGACTATTATCTACATTATAGAATAATAGTGAAGACATCAAAACTATGAAATTGAACATATGGAATCATGGAATAACAGTCTTGAAGGAGTTCCCACATATGCTGAGCACTTGTTGGCTGCTTTTCCTTCATTCTGCGGTCCAACTCATCCCAAACCAATTGGGTTGAGGTCGGGTGATTGTGGAGGCCAGGTCATCTGATGCAGCATTCCATCACTCTCCTTCCCGTCAAATAGCCCTTACACAGCCTGGAGGTGTTATGTTTCATTGTCCTGTTGGGGAAAAAAATGATAATCCCACTAAGTGCAAACCAGATAGGATGGTGTATCACTGCAGAATGCTGTGGTAGCCATGCTGGTTAAGTGTGCCTTGTATTCTAAGTAAATCACAAACAGTGTCACTAGCAAAGCACCATCACACCTCCTCCATGCTTCATGGTGGGAACCACACATGGGGAGATCATCCATTCACCTACTTTGCGTCTCACAAAGACATGGCGGTTGGAACCAAAAATCTCACCTTTTGGACTCATCAGACCAAACTACAGATTTCCACCGGTCTAATGTCCATCGCTCGTGTTTCTTGGACCAAGCAAGTCTCTTCTTATTGGTGTCCTTTAGTATTGGTTTCTTTGCAGCAATTCGACCATGAAGGCCTGGTTCACGCAGTCTCCACAACAGTTGATGTTGAGATGTGTCTGTTACTTGAACTCTGAAACTGCAATCTGAGGCTGGTAACTCTAATGAACTTATCCTCTGCAGCAGAGGAAACTCTGGGTCTTCTTTTCCTGTGGCGGTCCTCATGAGAGCCAGTTTCATCATAGTGCTTGATGGTTTTTGCGACTGCACATGAAGAAAATGTCTAACTTCTTGACATTTTCCACATTGACTGACCTTCATGTCTTAAAGTAATGATGGACTGTCATTTCTCTTTGCTTATTTGAGCTGTTCTTACCATGATATGGATGTGGTCTTTTACCAAATAGGGCTATCTTCTGTATACCACCCCTACATGTTACGTCCGTTAATAGAAGGATCAGACCAAGGTGCAACGTTGTAGGCGTACATCTTTCTTTTATTTGATGACACCGAAAAAACAACAAATACAAAACGAAATGCACAGTTCTGTAGGGCTGGAAAGCAACAGTACAAAAACAAGATCCCACAAACTAAGGTGGAAAAAAGGCTGCCTAAGTATGATCCCCAATCAGAGACAACGATAGACAGCTGCCTCTGATTGGGAACCATACTCGGCCAACAAAGAAATAGAAAAACTAGAATGCCCACCCTAATCACACCCTAACCTAACCAAATAGAGGAATAAAAAGTCTCTCTAAGGTCAGGGCGTGACACTACATTATCACAACACAACTGATTGGCTCAAACGTATTAAGAAGGAAAGGAATTCCACAATTAACTTTTAACAAGGCAGACCTGTTAATTATAATGCATTCCAGGTGACTACCTCATGGTACTACATGATTCCATATGTGTTATTTCATAGTTTTGATGTCTTCATGTCTTCACTACTTATTCTACAATGTAGAAAATAGTAAAAAATAAATAAAAACCCCGGAAAGAGTATTTGTGTCCAAATCTTTGACTGGTACTGTATATCTGAGCTATTGCCATTCGAGCAGGTAGAAATTTGGCCGAGATGACGTAGATTTGCGATAAAGCTGCTCTCACTACTGGAAGTTAATAAGAATATGACTTTTAGATCGCAAAAACATCTGTCATACATGTCAGATTTCAGTACTGGCTGATGTCATAACGCGAGAGGTTGCCTTCTCTCTCGAATGAGCCATTAATAATATTTTTTTGCGATATTCCTACTTCGAGAAATGTCTAATTTAACGGAGGGTCTAACACATTTCTCCTATTTGTCTGCCTCTTCAGTCCAGGGTGCATTGCATGGTGCCTTTGCGAATGTCACACACTGTGAGGCACATCGATCTGCAGGTTGAACATGGTGAAATTGTAGACTGCTAAATTTATTGTGCAGTTTGTTTAGGCGATTTTACAGCTAACTAGCTACTTCACATACTGATATTGACTTTGGTATTATTGTGTGTAGCTATGTTTGGTAGCTAGCTTCCTTTTGTAGTCAACTTGAGCTGCAACAGATTTCAACAATGATTTTCACATTTTGCCACCAACCTTATTATAACGCAAAAAGGAAAAACGTGTTACATTTTTTTTTGCCCCACATGTTAGTGTTATGCAATACTGTAAATTATAGGAATGATTGGTTTTAGGTGGATTTTTTCTTTAACAATAGAGAGAGTTTTATTGACGCTGAGAACGGAATGTATGTTTTTAAATAACATTCTTAGAACGTTATTTGAACGTTACTAATGTATTCTTGTGGTTTTTATGGAAGGTTTTCTTAATGTTCAGAGAACATGACTTTAAATAGAACCATGACGAAACCTGCAGAAAACATTATGCTGAAGTACTCAAATTCCCACAGAAGACCGTTGTTTCTTAACGTACTCTGAAAGTTCTGAGAACATGACTAAATAGAACCATGAGAAAACCTGTAGAAAACGTTATGCCGAAGTACTGAAATTCCCACTGAAGAACGTTGTTTCTTAATGTTTTCAGAAGAATTTGAGATCATTACTTTAAATAGAACGATGAGGAAACCTGTAGGAAACATTATGCTGAAGTACTGAAATTCCCACAGAAGAAACATATGGTTCTCAGAACGTTATGTGCTAGCTGGGTATCCTGCAGCATTCCCAGAATATTGTTCGAAGGTTGCATGCAAAATAACCATAGGACAATCATGCTCTTACCAAGCTCTAAGAAACATATTGTTGTCAGAACGTTATGTGCTAGCTGGGCTGTTAGCATTACTTCACAACTGTCATCACTTTTACCGTTATCATGATAAACGCCTGCGAGATGACAGAGTTAGATGAAGTTGTATAGGCCTACTGTAGCGAGATGTTATGACAAATCCAGCTTTGAATGGCAGTTGGATCAAGTTGTTAGAGAAATGACTGGCTGTTGGATTAAATTGTTAAGAGCACCGTTTATTCAAGACAGCCCAAATCGTGTTGCGATGTCACAATGATCTCCTCAGCTGGAAAGGGTTGTTGTGGAAACAGTTACTTCCTCTCCATCTACACACACCAATACATTCACTTAGCATAATACCCACTCACACCAACGACACATTGGTAACAAACACTGCACACTCACATACACACAAACATACCTCTTCAGTTTCACACAAAAGACGTTATGTTTTATATGATTAGTCAGACCAAAAATAGGCTGCTCACATTGGTAGGTGGAGTACGCCTGTGATGCAGAATCTAACAAATTAGCAAGATTAACATTTAACTGCTTGCCAACAAACAAATTTAAAAGAGCCTTTTAATGAAAGAAAACTTCAGCCTTGAGAGAATTTTACCCCTCAAAATCTCTGCACACACACACACACACACACACACACACACACACACACACACACACACACACACACACACAGAGACACACAGAGACACACACACACACACACACACAGAGACACACACACACACACACAGAGACACACAGAGACATACACACACACACACACACACACACACACACACACACACACACACACACACACACACACACACACACACACACACACACACACACACACACACACACTGCCTGACCCATCCCTTTTTCTCTCTCTCTTCCTGATCTGCCTGTTTCCTGGTCCAGGATTGAGAGCTGCTGAGTGTTTGGGTAAGGGGGCCATGGAGAGTGCCGCGCATCCAGTGGGGGTCAGTGATGAAAGCCTCCCTGAAGCTGACTCTCTGTGTGGGATGGACGAGCCACTGAGGGTGGGCCACCTAGGCCAAATGAGCTGCTCCAAGGACATGGAGGACACAGAATCGCTGGTGTTTGAGCGTCTCCTCTCCCCCTGCTCTGGAGCAGAGGTGTCTAGCCACAGCCTCAGCCCAGCCTGGGGCCTGGCCTTCTATGGAGAAGACTGTTTTAGTCATGACGTGGTGGAATATGCTATAACCCTGGGACAGCACTGTGAGTCACCGTGCCTGGAGCTGAAAACACAGGTGGGTAAACTAGGAGGAAAAGCTATTGAGATGAAATAGAATAGACCAGCTGTTAGTCATGACTGGCCATATAGTATACCATGGTCTCAATGTTTGGAATAGTGCTTTATTGTAAATGTGTTTATATTATACTCTCATTTTAGCTCATTTTAGAAGACATATGGCAACACTGAATACTATCTGATGCTTCAAAGATTACAACATAATTCGTTACTACTTTCTACCAAATGGTATGTAATGAAAGAGGTACATAATGATGTTTGATTACATTCATTTGACATAAATGAGAAGTACGTATTATGTAATTACCTTGTAAGTCTATATACATACAAGAAAACAAGCAGACTAAAGTAAAGCATAATCATGATTGTCTTAGTTTTTTTTTTTTTTTTTTTACAATCGCTTGGTCCAATTTTTCAATATTTAGGTCACTTTTTCAAAACTCTTCACATTGTTCTCCTAACCAACTTTCAGCCTGGCACAGCAGTTAATTTCACATCCAAAATGCACTAAAACTACCAAAACACTTCATACATGTCTCAAATCAACACATTCTTCCATAACACTGGCAAAGGTTGTCACCAAACAAGCACACTTTGTCACTCATAAAACAATGACCTAAAAAACACTAACAACAGGTAGTGTAGAAGACAGGTAGAAAACAGGTAGAAAACACAATGTTTTCTTTTGTCACATTTCTTCACCAAACAAGAATGACACCTCTCTACTGTTTAGAATTCACTGTACTAAATGTTACAGGAATGAATCAGACATGATGCAATATGCTTCAATATGTTTTATGTCATTTTTTGGCATTGAGTGATTCCAAAATACAGGAATTTGTATATACACCATCTACCGATACAGATACAGTAGCAATGCTAGTCAACCCTGTCTTCTGCATTTGGCCACAGGTTCTCTTCCACATCACATGTCATCTTGGGCAATACACCTAGGAAATAATCTTTTGGCATGCCTGGTCCTTCCCTGGCAATCTTCTGCAGATATGTCCAGGCATCCAGCATTCACTGCATCCAGGAGGGACATTTGATCATGTGGATGGTGGTCATACACTTTCCACCTCCATGAGGATATGTGACACCATTCTGGGATGGGCTGCATACCGCCCTGTGACTGTACGGGAGTGGTGAAATGCCACATTGTCCCATACAATTACAAACGTTGTCTGATTTCGCCTCAGAGCAACCCTTTCCTCACCTGGCACAACCCTTCCATAAAGGTCGTCCAGGAATGTAATGAGACACCTGGTGTTGTATGGCCCAATTAGCGGTTTGTGTAACAGCAATCCATCAGAGGATATTGCTGCACACATTGTGATGTTGGCACCCCTCTAGGCCCGGGACATCCACTGTGGCTCTTTTCCCAATCACATTCATTCCTCGCCACCATGTTGAAACCAGCCTCATCCACAAAGATGAATATGTGGGGTGTTTGCCTGGCTTCAATCTCCATGACTCTCTAAAATAAAATCCACAAGGCAACATAAAAGTTAGGCTATTATAGTAGTTTGCATTATACCTAAAACATGCCATTGTGTGTCTCTGCCCTGTTTGGTTTTGTTCAAAACCAGTTCTGTATTTTATAGTCATCTTACCTGGACATATTGGTTCCTTAGTTGCTTGACTCGTTCAGAGTTCCTCTCAATGGGGACAGTGTACAACTGCTTCATTCTGACTTGATGTTGTTTCTGGACTCTAGAAATAGTTGTTATGCTTACATTGTGAATATTTCCAAATGTAATGTTGTCTGTCATCACTCTGTCCCGAATCTCTGAGTTTTATGCCATTGTTTCTGAGACCATACCAACGATTGCAGTTTCTTGCACAGCAGTGAAAATCCTACCTCTCCCGCCTATGGGAGGTAACCGTTGGGTCCTAAGCCGAAATGCAAAAACAATTACACACAAGTGGGTTTGGTGGCTTTGGTCAATTTACTTCTGTAATGTGCAGTTCAGTCAGATGCCCTTGCAAAATGCACATCTTACCTGTTGTTTTGCCAGAAATTTCTCACAATAGATGCCACTGTTGAGCGTTACAGATTTGGATTGCACTTTCAGACCAGCCTCTCTCATTGATAGACCATGATTTATTACATGATCATTTATAGTAGGCCTAATCTCACCTGAGACTACAGCTCTTGATCTTCCTCCCAGTCTTCTTCCACCACGGATACGTACTCCTCTCCCTCTCCCAGCCACTCTTCTTCCTCTGTCAGCCACTTCTCTATCTCTGGCTGGGTCCATGTTTACATTACAGTACAGCATTATCCCTAAGACGTCCCCTTTTGTATAGATGGTAATGAAATTGAAAGACTAACACCTGGGTAGGTGTTCAGCTACAATGGGAATCATCCGAAGAGGAGGAGCATGGATTGAACCAAAACGCAGCTTCTGAAGTTGACATATTTATTTACAGAAAAGACGAAAACACGAACTTCACTATAACCTAACAAAACAACAAAACGGAGTAGACAAACCTGGACATGCGAACTCACATACAACGCAGAACTCACGAACAGGAAAATAGACTACACAAAAGAACGATGTACAAAACAAACCGAACAGTCCCGTATGGTGCGACAAACACTGACACAGGAGACAACCACCCACAACGAACACTGTGAAACAACCTACCTAAATATGACTCTCAATTAGAGGAACGCCTCTAATTAAGAGCCATACCAGGCAACCCTTAAACCAACATAGAAACAGAAAACATAGAATGCCCACCCAAACTCACATCCTGACCAACTAACACATACAACAAACTAACAGAAATAGGTCAGGAACGTGACATTGATAGTATTTCATTTTTTGATTTGGAATATATTTCAAAATGGGTTTACTGTAGAAATGTAGCAGATTGTAGTCTTATTCAATTTTGTGTTATTTTAGGTTTTGAACTTAAGTGTAACAGTTTTGAAAAGAGTATGTAAACATGTGCAGATTGGCATGTAGGTACATATAGTTTTGGGGCGGTTGCCTTCAGATCCGCAGCCTCGGCCTTCATTTAAAATGATTGGATTGAGTAATGGCCTATAATAGAGAATGTACCACTGCCTTGCAACTCCTTCCGTTTGAGTTATGTTATAATATAATTTTTTGGTTGTCAGCATGCACCAAATAACATTGTTTAAAAAAATTACTATACATACATGATTATATAGTTATTACACTTTCAGTCAAACTGGATAAGTGCATGGATTTCATGAAAAGTCTACGGGATGATTTGTTTAAAACCAAGCAAAACGACATTAATAGCTGTAGCAAACCAATGGTATGATCACGATTTGAGGTGGATAGGAAGAAAGGAGTTGGGGGTTTTAGGGTAATTGACACATTATGTTCTCCAAACTGTTATTGAATATTAATGTGATATATTTCCGAACTTTGACAGAAAGGTCATTATCATGTGTAATAGAATAACAACGAGCTGTCTTTGTCTGTGTATGCTTTGATGGTAATGATGTGGGCTTTTATCTGCTCCTTCACTGGTACAGTCTGACCGCCCCACTCTCACACATTAAGAGCCATGGCTCCATATCGGTATTAGATGTGCCCCGTTTCTCACTTCAAAAGATCTATTGATTTCTGTTACCATAGTGAGGGATGCAAGCAGAGAGCCAGCCCTGTACATACATTGGAGACACTAATAGGCTCTTTGTGTACTGCATCTACACCCTAATGGGTTCTTCGGCTATCCCTACTAGGACAACATTTCACCCAACAAAAAACGCTTAAAGAACCCTTTGGTGAAAAGGTTCTACCTGGAACCAAAAATATATTTTTTTGATGTATCACTTATGGGATTAAGAGCAGCGATCCACAATGTTAGAAACCAATCACACAGTGTCTGTCGGAGACAGGTCGAGTGGTGAATAGGGCGTCACTTGCCCATCGACTAGTCATTCGCGCTGTCTTCCTTGCAAAGAGTCACTATGCTCCTGAAGCTCTCCTCAGCACGACCTGAACCTGTCTTCCTGCTAAACAGTTCCTAGTCGAACTGTGAGGTTAACACTGTTGAACGTTCGACCTCAGCCCTGTTATTTTGTGTTGAAAGACTGACTGTAAGGAAAGTTATTTTGCTTCATGTATAATTCTCAGATTTTTCTACTCACTATGTCTCCACTGGTAGCTATTGTCACACGGCTAGTTGCTGAAACCAGAAGGCTTGGCTAACCTAGCTAGCTTGCTGGAAAGCTTGCTATACCTCTACAACTGGCTTTTCTCCTGGCGAGGTAGAATCGCTAGCTCTCCTCTCTCTCGTTTAGTTCGACCCATGTCCCCTTGTGTCGTGTTGACTAGACTGTCCGTCCTTAACTTCACAGCTTGACAAACGAGAGAAACGCTTTGTTCATCGAGAGACAAAGAGAGCATGAGCTTTCTCCGGCTAGCATTGTGCTAACTAGCTAGAATATTAGCTCATGAGGTGAACGCTAGCTAGCTTTGCACGAGAACTATGGCAAAAGTTAATCTCGTAGCCATGGAGCCTTCTACTACGAGCAGGACTCCTGCCCCAGCACCGGCACGCCTGTGTCCATGCAAGGCTACTATTTCCGGCAAGGATACACACTCTTTGTGTGTCGCCTGCATGGGGCTTGAGGACGCAGAAGCATCTCTCGCTATCCCAGAGTCATGTGTGCATTTTAGGGCACAGCCTGCGAGGGTCCTCAAATGGCGAGTGCGCAGAGCAGCCCCTAAACCAGACTCGTCGCCAGTACAGCCTCCGGGCTTGGATGCTACCCAGCCCTCCTGGGACGAGGTTTTGGACTATCTCTGTCCTCTGTTTCAGACAGAAGCAGCGTAGCGGGGGTCTTGGATATTCGCAATGGAGGAGGAATACGAACTCCTCAAAGCTAGCGAGGAAAAATAGGAATCCCAACCCCATAGCACAAGGCCCTCTTCCTCACCCAGCGCAGCATCTGCATTCGATGAAAATATTTGGGATTGTCAGCGTCCAGGCTCGGTATTGACTGGCCCCCAACCGTGGGGGGTGGCAGCACATAGAGGGATTGGATCGACGGGAGGAAGCTCCCCTCTCGCACCATCCTGGGGAAGCAACTACTCCCAGCGGTCCCAGCTTGGACAAGCCCCTGTCCAGTAAAGTCCTAACCTGACACTTTGTGAGCACGGCACTACTCTCCCTAAGAAGATGGAGCGCTTCACCTCCTCCTTATTCCAGAAGGTCTTAGTGTCTGCGGCACATTCAGTAAAGGCCTTTAAATGTAACATCCCTGCTGCTGGCTTACCAGGCTGATTTGCTACAAGAGATGTGCAAACTCTTGGTCAAAAACACAGCCGGCCACAGACTTTGGGATGAGATCTGTGTGGTTACAGATCTCAACCTCCAGAAGTGCCATTCAAGGCTGTGTGCACTCCAGGAGCCTTGGTGTGGTAGGATAGAGAGCCCTTTGGCGCAACTTGTCCAGCTTGTCAGACAAGGAGAAAACAGACTTCCTGCAATTCCTGCCAAGTCCTTGCCCTGGAGGGAACAACGGGCGCCCGACATAGGAGTAAGTCCCCAGCAGCAGAGATGGACAGTGCACAGCTCACACGATGTCCTGGCCTGTCCTCTCTCTGGTGGAGAGAGAGAGGCACATATGTGCTCCTAAAATCCGACCCCTTGTGCAGCAACTCATTCCTATGCGTACGGAGGGGGCTCACTCTTCTTCCAAGTGCCCTCCGTGTCACAGCTCTCCCTTTGGCTCTTCTCTAAGTAGCTGAGGCAGGAAGACAATTTGTCAGTCGCCACCAAGCAGTGTCTCCAATCCCAGCGTCTAGCCAAGGGAGAAAAAAAACGTAACAAAAGGGCAGCACTAGTGAGTGAGAGTCATTTAACTTGTGTGCAACTTGCCGCAAGAGCAGGGCACTGACACGCATGCACAGTCCAGCCCTGAGCATTGACCACAGTTATAAAGGGGCACAGACGACTGCAGCTGGCCATAAACCCATCCATTTAAAAAAAATATGTTTACCCCTTTTTCTCCCCAATTTTCGTGGTATTCAATTTGTAGTTAGAGTCTTGTCCCATCGCTGCAACTCCCGTACGGACTTGGGAGAGGCGAAGGTTGAGAGCCACGTGTTCTCCAAAACACAACCCAGCCAAGCCGCACTGCTTCTTGACACAATACCCGCTTAACTTGGAAGCCAGCCGCACCAATGTGTCAGAGGAAACACTATACACCTGGCGACCATGTCAGCGTGCATGGCGCCCGGCCCGCCACAGGAGTCGCTAGTGCGCAACGGGACAAGAACATCCCTGCTGACCAAACCCTCCCTTAACCCGGACAACGCTGGGCCAACTTGGATTAGCTAACACAACGTGCCATTGCAACACAGGAGTGATGGTTGCTGATAATGGGCCTCTGTACGCCAATGTAGATATTCCATTAAAAAATCTGTCGTTTCCAGCTACAATAGTCATTTACAACATTAACAATGTCTACACTGTATTTCTGATCAATTTGATGTTATTTTAATCTACAAAAAAATTGCTATTCTTTCAAAAACAAGGAAATGTATAAGTGACCCCAAACATTTGAACGGTAGTGTACATATGAGATGAGTAATGCAAGATATGTAAACATTAATAAAGTGACATTATTAAAGTGACTAGTGTTCCATTTATTAAAGTGGCCAAGGATTTCTGTGTATATAGGCAGTAACCTCTCTGTGCTAGTGATGGCTATTTAACAGTCTGATGGCCTAAAGATAGAAACTGTTTTTCAGTCTTACAGTCCCAGCTTTGATGCACTTGTGCTGACCTTTCCTTCTGGATGATAGTGGGGTGAACAGGCAGTGGCTCGGGTGGTTGTTGTCCTTGATGATCTTTTTGGCCTTCCTGTGACATCGGGTGCTGTAGGTGTCCTGAGGGCAGGTAGTAACCCCGGTGATGTGTTGTGCACCACCCTCTGGAGAGCCCTGCGGTTGTGGACAGTGCAGTTGCTGTACCAGGCGGTGATACAGCCCGACAGGATGCGGTCAATTGTGCATCTGTAAAAGTTTGTGAGGGTTTTAGGTTACAAGACAAATTTATTCAGCCTCCTGAGGTTGAAGAGGCGCTGTTGCGCATTCTTCACCACACTGTCTGTGTGGGTGGACCATTTCAGTTTGTCAGTGATATGTATGCCAAGGAACTTAAAACCTTACACCTTCTCTGCTGTTTCCTGTAGTCCACAATCAGCTCCTTTGTTTTGTTGTAAGATATGTAAACGTTATGTGTCTGAAAATAACTTGTTTAGCTTGTCTGGAAGCACGACGACAGTGTCCACGACATGGCTGGTTTTCCTTTTGTAGTCGTGGATTTTCTGTAGAACCTGCCACTTACGTCTTGTGTCTGAGCCATTGAATTGCGACTCCACTTTGTCTCTATACTGACGTTTTGCCTGTTTGATTGCCTTGTGGAGGGAATGACTACTCTCTTTGTATTCTGCCATATTCCCAGCAACCGCTGGAAAGCGTGGAGATGAAATATATTTTGTATAAACTGCTTTACTGATTGCCCTTACGTTGCAAAGCGGAATTGTCCCGCCTTAGAGCTTGTGGTTTTCCACCCGTCATCCTTCACACCGTTTGTGTCCAGTACACACGTTGTGCATTTACTTGGATAGATTTAGAGCACTACTCAAGAGCGACCAGCTCTTTGTTTCCTGGGAGCCCCCCTCAAGGGTCAATGACTATCCCATTGGATAGTGGATGCTATTATATTGGCTTATAATAGCAAAGGTTTACAGCCCCCGGAGGGCCTGAGTGCTCATTCCACCAGAGGCATGGCTACCTCTTGTGCACTGTTTAAAGGCATTTGTGAAATGGCTTGTTGGGCTACCCCTCATACTTTTATTAAGTTTTACCGACTGGATGTCCCTGCACCTTTGTTGGTGCATAATGTCCTCAGTGTCAGAGTCTCTGAGGGAGGAATGTTTTGGATGACTACCTGTGTTTGAAAGGCATGTCTATGATACGAGATTTGGCTTTATACCATAAGTGATACATCTCAACAAATATTTGAAATAGAACTCAAGGTTAATTTCTTAACCCCGGTTATATGATAATATGTTACTCACCACTTGGATTCGGTCTTAGATAGCAAAATTTGAAATTGTGTTTTATACATTGGATAAAAGTAGAGACTCAGAGCTACAAAATGGTATATCATACACTGCATTTTTGAGGAACAATGGGAAAGTAATTCTGCCTTGAAAGTTGATAAACTTGTAAACTCACTTTTGAGAAAATGGTCTTTGAATGTTTTGGTATCTAGTGAGGAGCTCTTTGTCTAAACCCATTCAACATTGTTCACACCCTCTTAAGCTTTAGCCCCACCCATCTCGTTTTGCTTTCAGAGCGTTCAGAGCGCACACTTGACGCTCTGGCCGATGATTTGTTTACCTATGGACAACCTGAAAACAGCCTAACCAGCTCTGTTGGCAACAATTTAATTATGCTTTTTTTGCAGACATTTACTGACACCGGCCATATTCAATTCGTGTTGTACACTTTAGCTTAAGACATGTAGCTAGCTAGCTAAACAATGAACCTAGCTAGGTAAACATTGTGTAAGATCACACACGTTGCGTAACGTTAGCTAACGAGCCATCCAGCTAACATTGGCTAGTTAAACAACAATGAATACAGTGCCAAATCATGTCGTTACTACCCTGCATGAATATGGTGGGAGCTAACCAACCAGGTTCAATGTTAGCTAGCTAACATTATGCTCTAACTAGAAAAGCAAATGGCTCTAGGATACAAATAATAGCGTCAGCTAGGAACCCAGCCAGCTAACGTTAGCTAGCTAGCTAACAGTACACATTAGCTACAAATGAAACCACTTTCTGTCAAAATTAGAAATGTGTAATATCTAAAAATGTAGCTAACTAACAATAGACTATCTTATCTGTATACATCATCATGCATGATGGACGCGTCTCCTTGCCACGAATGCCATGCCACGGTTGCCCATAGTTTGAAGATGAAATCCGGAGACAGGTGTTTTCTCCATCTCTTTAGCTATCATACCCTAATTCCACTGATTTCAAAACTTGATCTTCCAGAAAGTGGAGAGCATCACTTATGCAGCTCCACTACACAATACATTCGACAGATTACCAACACAGACTGACCAGCTCAAATAGACAGAAGCCTTCTATATGGCAGACCAATCCGTACTTGGCTAGTGGGAAGGTTGCTGACTTTTTCTGTGGCTAAACCAACAAGGCTCGTAATTGAATGATTTTATTCATATTTACAGATGGCATACATGATTGTTATTAAGGCACATGAAAGTTCACATGTTCGAGAAGGTATTTCTGCCAAAAAACGCATTTAGATAAACGAAAATCTTTTTTACATTCAAACGGCTCTCCTGTGAAGTCGTGACCTGCGACATACACCTAGTTTCCTTAATCGGGTCATATATGAGTGAGACAGTGGTGGGCCGTCAGGGCCAGCAAGGCCTTCTCTGCTGGCCTAAACATCATCAGAAGAAATCTTTTTTTTGAATATATTTTCCCACAAATATGTATTAAATTATTCCCCAGTGTAAGAGTTATACTCTTCATTTCATAGCTTTCCTCTTGGTTGCACTGCTTCCAGCCCCAGGTTGAGATTTGGAGGGCTGGTCTTTATGTTAGATCTTTTATCCAATCATATTCAGCCATCATGTGTTGCCAGGGGTCTAAAATCTGCCCTCAGGCCTTCAGAATCAACAGTGCGGGCGCTTGTAGCTTAAAGTGAATGGAAATGAACATTTAGTGTCAACCAATCAGCTTTAGAGTTGGCTATTGTACGCCTGCTGGCTGGCTCCAGTGTTACACAGGAGCCAGCTAGCAGGCGTAGTGTGTGCACGTCTTTTGATTGGATTACCAATATTGAGAGGCAGGTCCTATGGGCAGGTCTATGCAGAACCTCAGAACTAGGAAACTGAATTTGATAAACAAATTAATTTGCGTACAACTAAGCTGTTTTTTCAACCCACAATGGCGGAAGGAGGAGAAGATATCGATTTGGTCGAGGATATAATTATAACGCCATTCTCAAGACGAACTTTTCAAGAAAAGTTAGACATTGTAAGGAGAGGTCGCCCGACGCCGACGCTACAAAGCCTGTCACAGGCGGGAAAGTTCCAACTACGAGCACTATCAAGGGCTCACAGGCCCCGAGAAGCACTGCAAACTGTACTGCTGGGAATGCCTATTATTTGCAAGTGATCGATTTGGTGTTTGGAGCCACACTGGCTTTGCAAACTTGAGTTGTCTAACCATGGCAGCAACGAGACACCAAAGTACGGCTGGGCACTTACAAGCAATGGTGCTTTTGAAAACTTTTGGGGATACCCGAGTGGATCTACAGCTCAATGAACAAGCGCGCAGGGCAACGGAGCTGCACAATGAAAAGGTGAAGAAAAATAGGGAAATATTGAAAAGACTCATTGATTGTGTCATGTCTTTGGGTAAACACTTAAAATTTCAAGGTGACGCAACGCCTGGTTATACTGCGTTTCTGTCTAAATGTATAGTGTCTAGAGCCATGACATCATAATGATGGTAATAAGAGGTGGATTAATTCGGGTGGGACCGTGTAGGACCTCACTGAAGGCCCAGGCCCCAGGCCCACGGCACGCCACTGGAGTGAGATGTATCACCACATTTCCCTTCTCGCAGTGCGCAAGGACGAGAGACATGTTTTGTGAATGACTAGTGGGCGGGCGAGTAGCGCCTTATAGAGTGTGTGATCTGAATGGCTTGGTGTCTACTTTATATTTCATGTATTGCATTTTCTCCTTGTAGGAGCTTCAACAGCAGCGCATGATCGAGATGAAGAATCTGAAAAAGACCCGGAATTTCTACCAAAAGCTGCTCCACCAAGAGAGAAGAAATAAAGGTACTAATCAATCCCTCATCACTTTTATAATTCCCAATGTCTACTATTGGTTGATAAATAGAGAAAGAAATGCAATATTTCTATGTGTTTTTCTTCTGAAGGTTCGGAGGCTAGATTGATGCTGTCCAAACTCAAGGTCCAGCTTGAGGAGTTGAGGTCCAAAGTGGAGTTCCTAGACTGTGTAAAGAAATATCTTGAGGTGCGCACAGGTTGAACAGATGATTTCTTAATCCGGCCCTGTGTCTTGTGAAAGACTTATGTATGGCCAACTCCTAATTAAAAATAAATATGTTTAAAAATCAACCTACAACCATGAAAAAATTGCAAATCTCCAATGTGAAGCCTAATTTTTTTTTTTTTTACCTGGCCAAATTATTAGATGGCCTGCAAAAAAAAGAAACGCACTAAAACAATCTACGTGGACCAGATTGATCTGCTCTCCCCACTATTTATTGTTTTGCAGTGAGGATTCACTCTCTTTAGAGAATTACTTTGTAACTTATCTGGAGAAAAATGTTGTTTTAAGCTATAAAAACGGTAGTAGCAGTATACAAATCAGGGAGCGAATGACCCATCATTAGATTCAACTTGTTAATAAACACAATAATAAAACCTATGGAATTTTAACAGTATAATATGGCTATTAAACAAGAATAAAAAAACATGTATGGTTCTACAAAGAACCTTTGAGATTGAGAGAGGTTCTTTATAGAACCATTCTCCCTTAAATGTTTATAAAGTAGCATATAAAAGGATTCTATATAGCCCCAAAAAGGCTTGTGACCATAGCGGAGTATAGAACCTTTTTTATGGTTCTTTATAGAACCTTAGGAAAGTGTTCTTTATAGCAACATACAGGTTCCATTTATAACCTTATGAGCATGGTTCTTTATAGAACGTTTAAAAAAGTTCCATATAGCACTAAAAGGTATGCCGCTATGGTTGCAAGCCAAATAACCCTTATTTGGCACTATATGGAACCATTTGTTTTTAGTGTGCATCTCTGCCTGGTTGTTTTGGTTAGGTTCTGAGTGTGGATCAGTGGGGTATGGATATGTCCCTCCTCCCCTCCCTGGCAGCATCTGGTCCAGGGAGCCCTCTGGATCTCCAGCCCTCAGAGGATCCTGCCGTGCTGGGATTGGTGTCTTTATCTGGGGCAGAGAGAGGGAAGAGCAGCCTGCAGGCCGCCACACCCCTGGGTCTCATGTCGTACCTCTATGCCAGGTAACATTAATACACTATATATTAGCTTACAGTAACACGTTTAGGTTACAGTAAAACATGAACTATTAAACCCATGAGTGTGATTAACAGTGTATCAGCACGTATGGTTTAAATAGTGTCCCTCTAGTGGACAATGTGTTATTAAACTGAGCACCACATTTTACTGTCCACCATCATGCCTATGATTGCTGAGAACATTTTACATTATATCCTACATATGACCCAAATAGACATTTCTGTTTATTTAGATTTGTGCCCAAACGTGTTTCATTGTGATTTGTCCTAATTCTTCTAGACATGTTGTGTAGTGAGATGACATTCAACAGCTACCAAACTAAACTCGGTGTTCTATCTCCTCTGACAGAAATGCTCCATTGGAGGGCTACATCCAACAGTTCCTGTACACATACCGCTATTTCTGCACCCCTCAAGAACTCCTTCAGTTCCTGATGGAAAAATTCACCAGTGCTGTAGCAGCAGGGTATGTAGGCTACTGTAGCAGAAGTAAAAGACAGACAGACATAAAACACAAATTAATTTCATGCTCTTTGGATGGTGTCCGTTCTAGTCATTCTATTTCTATGGTTATTTGATTCTGTGGAATTAGAATGTCTGGTCATGTAATTCTGGTTCTATGGTAAAATGTTAATTGAGATAATATAAATTAGCATTTGTCAGAAACAATAAGAAAATGAATGGCTACTTGTATAAAAAGAAGAAAAAAAGAAGGAAAAAAAAGCCAAAATGACAGTACTATTATGACTGTCAAGTAAGAAAACAAAAACATGGGCCTGTATAAATGAGGATCACATTTTTGTTCACATAAAATTATATTGGCATGGATTGGGTCATACAATTAAACTAGCCATTCAGCTGGATCCAGAATTTCAACAAAACTCTATACTGTTTGATGATTACATCATCATTAAAATCCAATAAAATAAAACTGTATTTATATAGGATAGGTCCCATTTGGAATGAAGTACAACTTACAGTATAAGCACTACATAAATGCTTCACAAATCATCTATAAGTGTATGTCATACTCTATAAATGGTGTTTAAACATACAGTAGATTTGTTGAATTTCTTTCCTTAATACGTTTGGGCCGATCAGTTGTGTTGTGTTAAGGTAGTGGTGGTATACAGAAGATAGCCATATTTGGTCAAAGACCACGTCCATATTATGGCAAGAACAGCTCAAATAAGCAAAGAGAAACATCAGTCCAGCATTACTTTAAGACAGACAATCCGGAAAATGTCAAAACTTTGAAAGTTTCTTCAAGTGCAGTCGCAAAAACCATCAAGCACTGTGATGAAACTGGCTCTCATGAGGACCGCCACAGGAAAGGAAGACCCAGAGTTACCTCTGCTGCAGAGGATAAGTTCATTAGAGTTACCAGCCTCACAAATTGCAGCCCAAATTAATGCTTCAGAGTTCAAGTAACAGACACATCTCAACATCAACTGTTCAGTGGAGACTGCATGAATCAGTTCTTCATTGTCAAATTGCTGCAAAAAAAAATACTAAAGGACACCAATAATAAGAAAAGACTTGATTGGGCCAAGAAACATGAGCAATGGACATTAGACCGGTGGAAATCTGTCCTTTGGTCTGACGAGTCCAAATTTGCGATTTTTGGTTCCATCCGCTGTGTCTTTGTGAGAAGCAGAGCAGGTGAACAGATGATCTCCGCATGTGTGGTTCCCACCGTGAAGCATGGAGGAGGTGGTGTGGTGGTGCTTTGCTGGTGACACTCAGTGATTTATTTAGAATTCAAGGCACACTTAATTAACCAGCATGGCTACCACACATTCTGCAGTGATACGCCATCCCATCTGGTTTGTGCTTAGTGGGAACCACACATGGAGGGAGTCTATTCTACATAGTTTTAAATCCGGAAACGGACAATAGCGACGCCAGCTAGATGGGGTTCTGGTCTGGAATAGATAAGAACAAAAAATGTGCACCCCTTGGAATGGATTGAGAAACGCTGCTCTACAGGAAGTTGGGTTCTGGGCTGGATGGATGGCTGGAGAGAGAGTTGCAGGCTCATGTCTAGCACAGAGAGGGAGAGAGATAGGCTACAGGCACAAACTTATTTCTTACTACAGTAGCGTTGGTCTCCAAAGATGCAATGATGTCAAATAATCCAAGCCCAGGCCCAAATCAGTTCTCAGAATATCAGGCCTGACCCGGGCTGGAAATCAAAAATCAAAACTTCCAGGGGAGTTCTGAAAAATAGCTGTCCTGAATTTATTTTACTCTTTTGTAATAATGACAGCTTTTTTAATCTCTCAAAAAGCACAACTGAGCTATGTCCGAGAGAGTGAAAGTATGCCAAAGATTTAAATATATGAGGCTCGAATATAGCTCATTTTCATATTTCACCTCATAATCTGTGTAATTAGAATGTCGGGTCTAGTAATTATATTTCTGTGGTTATTTGTGGTTATCCTTTTTCTACCAGAGGTGGTCCAAATGTGTCAGGGGACCGTGCTAAGGTGTACCATCGGAGTCTGGATGTGCTGCAAACCTGGCTGACTGACTGCAGACTGGTGGACTTCACCCCCAAGTCCATCCTGCTGATCACACTGGAAAACTTCCTCACCAATGAAGTAATTAAAGATCGATCATCAATTAAATGACAAAGCAATCGAATGATAAAACCAATCACTCAAGCAAGTCAATTCATCATGAAATGAATGTCTCAACTAATCAGCTAAATCTGAAGCAGTATCGTTGTTGTTTTTGTTGACGTTATTGTGGTTGCTTTTGTTGTCGATTTTTCAGAGTATTTATAAATACAATACTCTTAAACAATGTTTTTGTAATGACCTGGTTCTTATTTAGGTGTCACCAGTAGACAGCAGAGGAGAGAGGCTTCTGACCACTCTTCAGAGCTATCCCAGGAGGAGGTGGAGCCAAAGCTGTGGGAGCCCAATCAGCATGCAGGAAGAAGATGATGCATTGTCTTCTCATACCAGATGCAGAAAATCCCATGTTGAGGACTCTGGAAAGAAGGTCCATATAAGGATTATCATATGTGTACTGTTATGTTGGTGATGTTGTTTGTCTTACCTGAACCCAAAAGCATCTGATTGGTCCAAAGTACTGGACGTTTGTCTGGCTCAAAAGGAACCCATTTACACTGATATATATTTCAACTGATGGAGACCTTTAGAGCTGTGTCGTATGCTTTACATGAATGAAGACGTTACATTAACACCAAACATTAGCACCAAACGGAAGAAATCAGACTTGAATCCAGGAGAGACTACCTGCCTTGTCCAATAAGAACCACTTTTTGTTATAATTTTTAGTATAGTCGGACCTAATGAGTACGACAATGGTGTATACAGTGGCGGGGGGTTGAAGAGTTTTTCTGTCTGTAATAAAGCCCTTTTGTGGGGGGGGAACACATTCTGATTGAGTGGGCCCATGGCTCCACCCTTGCCCAGTTATGTGAAATCCATAGATTAGGGCCTAATGAATTTATTTCAATTGACTGATTTCCTTATATGAACTGTAACTCAGCGAAATCGTTTAAATTGTTGCATATTGCGTTCATATTTTAGTTCAGTATACGTATTCATAGATGGAACCTTTCTAAGTTGATTTATCTCCGTAGAGTTTCCAGTGGAGAATATCCAGGGTGGTGGAGCCCCAGGCGACCCAGACCAAAGACCAGGCCTACTCATTAGCAGCAGCCCTGCCGCGGCCCTGCTACACCTCCCTTATGGATGACATCTCCAGTGCCTGCCTCAGAAGCGAGGAAAGACACCCTTTTAGTCAGAGTGAACACAGCGCCCAACACACGGCACAGCAACTCACTCTACTGCAGCAGGTAAACACATGTGCACGCACGAATGTGCATACACACACTGACATGCACACACACGCACACAAACATACACACATGGACATGCACGCACACACAGCCCACCAAATCATCCTGCAGCAACAGATAAACAGACTTGCACAATTTCTCCCTCTCTCATGCATTCACACTCACTCACAAACAAATTGTTATTTACTAACACTGGGGGGAGACAAATCACTACTTTATGAACTGAAAACAAATTCACAGACCTACAGTTGAAGTCGGAAGTTTACATACACCTTAGCCAAATACATTTAAACCCAGTTTTTCACAATTCCTGACATTTAATCCTAGTAAAAATTCCCTGTCATAGGTCAGTTAGGATCACCACTTTATTTTTAGAATGTGAAATGTCAGAATAATAGAGAGAATGATTTATTTCAGCTTTTATTTATTTCATCACATTCCCAACGGGTCAGAAGTTTACATACACTCAATTCGTATTTGGTAGCATTGCCTTTAAATTGTTTAACTTGGGTCAAACATTTCGGGTAGCCTTCCACAAGCTTCCCACAATAAGTTGGGTGAATTTTGGCTCATTCCTCCTGACAGAGCTGGTGTACCTGAGTCAGGTTTGTATGCCTCCTTGCTCGCTCACGCTTTTTCAGTTTTGCCCACAAATGTTCTATAGGATTGAGGTCGAGGCTTTGTGATGGCCACTCCAATACCTTGACTTTGTTGTCCTTAAGCCATTTTGCCACAACTTTGGAAGTATGCTTGGGGTCATTGTCCATTTTGGAAGACCCATTTGCGACAAAGCCTTAACTTCCTGACTGATGTCTTGAGATGTTGCGTCAATATATCCACATGGTTTTCCTACCTCATGATGCCATCTATTTTGTGAAGTGCACCAGTCCCTCCTGCAGCAAAGCACCACCACAACATGATGTTGCCACCCCCGTGCTTCACTGTTGGTATGGTGTTCTTCGGCTTGCAAGCCACCCCCTTTTTCCTCCTAACATAACGATGGTCATTATGGCCAAATAGTTCTATTTTTGTTTCATCAGACCAGAGGACATTTCTCCTAAAAGTACAAGCTTTGTCCCCATGTGCAGTTGCAAACCGGAGTCTGGCTTTTTTATGGCGGTTTTGGAGCAGTGGCTTCTTCCTTGCTGAGCAGCCTTTCAGGTTTTGTCGATATAGGACTAATTTTACTGTGGATATAGATACTTTTGTACCTGTTTCCTCCAGCATCTTCACAAGGTCCTTTGCTGTTGTTCTGTGATTGATTTGCACTTTTCGCACCGAAGTATGTTCATCTTTACTGCCCTTCCAAGCAAAAAAGGCAGTAACTGCTCATTTGGTCATTTTTGTTACATTAAATGCATGCTTAATCATGTGGACAAGTATCCTGCCTCTATTGTATTGTGTTTTGAAGAAAATTATTATATTATATTAGCAGTAACTGCAAAAAGTTACTGTGAAACCAAAGTAAATGGCAGTAACTGAACTTACTGCCTTTTAGCTTGGTTTCAACCTGCCCTTGGCTGCAGTTACTGCGTTTTACCTTGGTTTCATATCATTTTATTCTGATAGTGATGCAATCGAACCTGCATGACACTGACTGACAGCTACACACACATACATTGCTAATCTAGGGATACAACACCATGGCACAGCATTCCCGGGGGAAAATGATGGTTGAACTTGCTCTGAAACGCCAACATCTAGACACGGGTAAGAACTAGCTAGCTAAGTAGATCTGAGATCAAAATTAGCTAGCTAACTACCTAGCGAGCATAGACTAACAATGCTACCTGCTCTCATAGGAGGAGATCTGCAATTGATACTAACTTCAATCTATTAGCCATATAATGAACTATTTTCTGAAATTTCATCTGATGGTTTCTTTGAATCAGTACACCATACACACGATTTCTAGCCAGTGACAGCCACCTAGCTAAAACTGACGTGCCCCTACCAAAACGTCAAAATCTACCTAGCTAGCATTAGCATGAAGCAATTGATTTGTGCTACATTGTCCCATAATAGACGACCAGCAGTTTATACTAGCTTCAATCTATTATACCTGGAATTAATATAATCCCTAGTTGTATTCTGACATTCCATGGGTTATTTGAATCCGTAACGTTACACCACACACACGATCTCTAGCCAGCTGGCGGTCAGTTGGACGTGCGCCCCATACTGAATTGTCAAATGCCACGCACACTCGTTTTCCGGATGAGCACACACACACAGCATTGCTAGCTCATTAATAATATATCTACTCACATGTACAGGGTTTCCGGTTTTCTTTTATATTCCAGTATTGCGTGACTGTCCCGGTCAGGAAGTTAAAATCCCAAATTTTATCCACCACCTTTGTTGGTGGAATATGTAATTAGTACAACAAGCTTTGACATGCCAAATGTGTGCTCAATGTGTCTGCTTCAGTGTCATCATTACATGAATGCAGAAAAAAAACAGTTTTGCATGACTTCCACCAATACCTGTGGTCTAGATGATTAGTATCTATGCGGATCAAAATTGTCATGTGAGGGTGTATTAGGACAGTACAACCACGCCAATACTAGGTTTTATTCCTGTCAATGTCCATCCATGCAATTTCTTTGTCTTTGTAAATAAAGATGAAAATTGAAGATCCTTTTTGGGAGCAGGTATGAAATTAATAGATGAACTGAGTTATGACAGTGAAAATTATTATGATAATGTTTGCACAAGATAAAATCAACATTGATTATATCCTATATTATAGAATAACTGAAAAGCATTATGATCACATGTTTGCACACCACCAAAATGTCAGTATTAATTATTATCATCCATGACAGAAATTAATCATTAGGATGCATGTCCCTGATTATTTGCTCTATTTATTTCAGTTGAGTTTGAGGGCCACATTCCAACAAAGATTGATTTGAATAGATTTGAAGAAATAGAGAACCAGTGGGTGGTCTCTGACTCATTAGACAGGCTGATTGTCACGACTTGATGGGCAAGTCAATCACCAACAAACTGATTCCACCAATGGATCAGAGGGGAAAGAAAGCTTCAGCGAGCAAATTGAACATGAATCCAATCCTATAACACATCGAGTCCTTCCATCCCCAAATCAGCCACTACAAACGAGAGCATGCCCCATATCGGCTCTACCTCCCGAGTGACGTCAATATTCGGTTCATGCATAATGACTACAAGGAGAAGAACAAAGATGCCAGCTGCGGTTATGAAACCTATCGCAAGGCGGTAAAGGGAAGGAACATCAGCTTTGTGAAGCTTGGAGAGGAGGAGTGCGAGCTCTGTTTGGTGCAGGGTCATCATCTGAAGATGGAGCACAGGGAGAATGAGGCCATGGAAACCCAAGCCTGCCAAGACAACAGCCATGCAGCTCCTGAATTCACCATCCCCAACCCTGACTGCATGCAATGTAGGAAATATGAGGAACATAAGAAGTCTGCAGGGCAGAGCAGAAGCCATTACCAGGCTGATGCACAGAAAGATTGGCCTGAGGACTGGTCTGTGAGGAGCGTTGATATGCAAAAAGACATCATGCTCCCTCGCATGCCAGGTGTGAAAACAGCATCGTTCACAAGAAGAATTGTTGAATATCGCGAGACATTCGCCACCATTGAAAAGAAGTCTCAAAAGAAGAAGAAAACAATCTCAGTGGTATGGCATGAAGGAACAGCTGGTCGGAGGGCAGAGGAGATTACTTCATCTTACGTAACAGCACTGGAGAGGGAGAGAGATGTCAAGCATGCAGTGTATTGGGTGGGTAACTGCACTTCTCAAAACAAAAACTGGTGCCTCCTAACATCACTGGTGAGTGTTGTCAATGCTGACTCAACTTTGATGGAGAACATCACCCTCAAGTTCTTCGAGCCAGGACACACCTTCATGAGTGCAGACAGTTTCCACCGTGGCGTGGAACAGGAAATGAAAGCTCGACCTGGAGGTGTGGTGTACGACTTCGGGGACTTCCTCCATGTGGTCGCCACTTCCAATGCAGGCATGGTGGAGGTGGTCGAAATGAAAAAGGAAAACATCCTGGCATGGAAAGCTGGCCATTCCAGCGTCAGGCTGAAGAAGTCAGCAGCACCAAAGCTGGCAGAGATGGCTGAGATCCAGTTGAGGCGTGGATCCAGGAGCCTCTTCTACAAAGTCTTCCACGAAGAAAAGGACTTCACAGAGCTTGACTTCATCATGACGAAAGTCACTCTAGAGACACCCTCGACACTACGTCCACATGATAGAGGGATAGAAGAGTCCAAGAAGATGGACATAATCACCAAGCTGTGTCCTCCGATGCCTGCAAATCGAAGGCAGTTCTGGAATGCCTTGGCTGTGAACAGCTTTGCTGAGGATGAGGACTGATATGGAAGAGCACTGAAGAAGTTTTACTTAAAAATTAAATGTTACTTGAAAATGAAATGTAACTATTCAGCATTTTATCAATTTTAGCTAAATGTCATTTGGGTACTCTTATGAATATGAACATGTAAATATGTTTAAAATGTATTCTTAATGCTGTTATTTATTCATTCATTCAAAAGTGTCATTTGAAAAAATACAAAAAATGTTTCTATTAGCAATCTCATGGTCATTTTTTATAATTTGTATTACCCTACGTCATACTTCTATCATGTTCCATCATTGTATATTACAAGACAGGTTCAAACAATTCAAACAATTCCAGTGCTGCTTTTCACATTTATTCTTATAACAAGACATGGGCTACTTGTCACACACAGTATGTAATGTGACTGACGCAGAACCTACATCTCTATGTAAATACAACTGGTATCTTAGTGGAAGACACACAAAGGATGCAGCTTCAACTCTGCTCTTGTATTAATAGCATAAATGACAAGTATAGTAAACTAACAAAGGAAAATGGCAGATACTGCTCTTTGCTTTGGTATTACCTTGCAATTTATAACATATCATGCCAAGGAAGAAAGCAGTAACTGCCGTTTAAGGGTCAAAGGTCACGTCAGAGGTCAGGGTCAACATGAATAAAAAAATACACTTATAGTAAGGCAACAGATCATTACATCACCAATGATCTCCCTAGAATTCATTTGGCTGGACAATTAAAAAACTTTGACGCCATTTTTCTCAGTTCCACTCTATGAGCAGTTACTGCTTTTTCGCTTGGGAGGGCAGTTTAGGAGAGAACGCGTCTCCTTCCTGAGTGGCTGTGTGTTTAGGTGTTTATACTTGGTGTTTATACTTGTGTACTATTGTTTGTACGGATGATCGTGGTACATTCAGGTGTTTGGAAATTGCTCCCAATGATAAACCAGACTTGTGGAGGTCTAAAAAAAAATATTCTGATGCCTTGGCTGATTTCTTTTGATTTCGCCATGATGTCAAGCAAAGAGGCACTGAGTTTGAAGGTAGGCCTTGAAATACATCACAGGTACACCTCCAATTGATGTCAATTAGCCTATCAGAAGCTTCTAAAGCCATGACATCATTTTCTGGAATTTTCCAAGCTGCACTGCGCCCGGCCCGCCACAGGAGTTGCTGGTGCGTGATGAGACAAGGATATCCCTACCGGCCAAACCCTCCCTAACCCAGACGACGCTAGGCCAATTGTGCGTCGCGTCGCGGACCTACCGGTCGCGGCCTGGGCGCGAACCCAGAGTCTATGGTGGCACAGCTAGCTCTGCGATGCAGTGCCCTAGACCACTGCGCCACCCGGGAGGCCCCAAAAACTATAGTTTGTTAACAAGAAATTTGTGGAGTGGTTGAAAAATGAGTTTAATGACTCCAACCTAAGTGTATGTAAACTTCCGACTTCAACTGTATATATAAATGTGAAAAATAAGCTCTTGTTTTTTTTTAAATGCAGGAAATGTTTCAAGGCTGCCACCCCAATAATTTCCTCAACTCTAGAGCTCAAGGAGTCGGGGACAAAGCTTTTGGTGTCACCAAGTGAGCAAATATTTCAGTGGCATTCTCGTCAAATGTGTTTAAAGTACCAAATGAGTATACCAGAATGCATAATCTGAAACAAACATCACTTGCTAGATTATGAGATTTATGTGACAGTCAGCCATTGCATCCTTGACAATCTCTGACATAAAATCAACCGTTCATTCACAGCTCAATCTCCAGTCTAATTGCCTCTCTCTTATCCCACAGACATGTGTTATACTCTATACCTCCAGTAGAGGGCAGTAGTTTATTTGTTAATGAGGAGATGCCACAGGACAGCCACCTCCAACAGCTACTGAGATATGCTGACAGCGTCTCCAACTGGGTCTCTGCTGAAATTGTCATCTGTGATTCGATAAAGGTGAGATCTGCTAGTAATGGGGATACAACTATGTTGGACATTGCTGTTTGATCTCTATATCTGTATGTATGTAATTTATTCCACACACACACACACACACACACACACACACACACAAAAGACAGCCCCAGAGAGGAAGGCAGACGTTTTACGTGTCCCCAACCTATTGTGTTTTTTTTAATAATTTGGCCGCTACCGTCTCTTATGACCGAAAATAACTTCTAGACATCAGGACTGCAATTACTCACCACGGACTAGCAGAATCATTTTTTTCCTTTCACGACTCTGACGTGCCCGACGCGAAGGATATACTGCTTTCTCAGAAACAGGCCCAGATCCCCATGATTTGCGTGAAGAGGAGGCAGAGAAAAAGGGGCCAAAGGGCGGGCTGCCTTCTGAGAATTCGTAGGCGATCGAATAAACCCCCACTTCCCTCCATTCTGCTAGCAAACGTGCAATCTTTGGAGAATAAAATCGGCGGGCTACGCCAAAGATTAAACTACCAACGGGACATTCAATATTGTAACATCTTATGCTTCACGGAGTCGTGGCTGAACGACGACACTATCAACATTCAGCTGGCTGGTTACACGCTATACCGGCAGAATAGAACAGCGGCGTCTAGTAAGACAAGGAGGCGGCGGACTGTGTATTTTTGTAAATAATAGCTGGTGCACAATATCTCAGGAAGTCTCAAGCTATTGCTCGCCTGAGGTAGAGTATCTCATGATAAGCTGTAGACCACACTATCTACCTAGAGAGTTTTCATTTGTATTTTTCATAGCTGTTTACAAACAACCACAGTCAGAGGCTGGCACTAAGACAGCATTGAATGAGCTGTATTCCGCCATAAGCAAACAAGAAAATGCTCACCCAGAGGTGGCGCTCTGACTAGCCGGTGATTTTAATGCAGGGAAACTTAAATCCGTTGTACATTTTAAATGTGCAACCAGAGGGAAAAAACTCTGGACCACCTATACTTCACACACAGAGACGCATACAAAGCTCTCCCTCGCCCTCCATTTGGCAAATCTGACCGTAATTCTATCCTCCTGTTTACAAGCAAAAATTAAAGCAGGAAGCACCAGTGACTAGATCAATAAATAAGTGGTCAGATGAAGCAGATGCTAAGCTACAGGACTGTTTTGCTAGCACAGACATGGAATATGTTCTGGGATTCCTCCGACGGCATTGAGGAGTACACATCATTCATTGGCTCAATCAATAAGTGCATCGATGATGTCGTCCCCACAATGATTGTATGTAAACTACCGTTCAAAAGTTTGGGGTCACTTAGAAATGGCCTTGTTTTTGAACCATCAAACAGGCAAAGCATCAATACAGGTCTAAGATCGAATCGTAATACACCGGCTCTGGTGCTCGTCGGATGTGGCAGGGCTTGCATACCATTACAGACTACAAAGGGAAGCACAGCCGAGAGCTGCCCAGTGACACGAGCCTACCAGACGAGCTAAACTACTTCTATGCTCGCTTCGAGGCAAATAACACTGAAACATGCATGAGAGCACCAGCTGTTCAAGAAGACTGTGTGATCACGATCACCGCAGCCGATGTGAGTAAGACCTTTAAATAGGTCAACATTCACAAGGCCGCAGGGCCAGACGGATTACCAGGACATATACTGCGAGCATGCGTTGACCAACTGGCAAGTGTCTTCACTGACATTTTCAACCTCTCCCTGTCCGAGTCTGCAATACCAACATGTTTTAAGCACACCCCCATAGTGCCTGTGCCCAAGAACAGAAAGAAGTCTTGCATAAATGAGTACCGTCCCATAGCACTCATGTCTGTAGCCAAAGACTGGTCATGGCTCACATCAACACCATTATCCCAGAAACCCTAGACCCACTCCAATTTGCATACCGCCCCAACAGATCCATAGATGATGCAATCTCTATTGCACTCCACACTGCCCTTACCCACCTGGACTAAGCAAACACCTATGTGAGAATGCTATTCATTGACTACAGCTCAGCGTTCAACACCATAGTGCCCTCAAAGTTTATAAATAAGCTAAGGACCCTGGGACTAAACACCTCCCTCTGTAACTGGATCCTGGATTTCCTGACGGGCCGCCCCCAGGTGGAAAGGGTGGGTAACAACACATCCGCCATGCTGATCTTCAACACAGGGCCCCCTCAGGGATGCATGCTCAGTCCCGTCCTGTACTCCCTGTTCACTCATTACTGCATGGCCAGGCACAGCTCCAACACCATCATTAAGTTTGCGAATGACACAACAGTGGTAGGCCTGATCAACGACAACGACAAGACAGCCTATAGGGAGGAGGTCAAAGGAGATGATTGTGTACTACAGGAAAAAGAGGACCGAGCACGCCCCCATTCTCATCAACGGGGCTGCAGTGGAGCAAGTCGGGAGCTTCAAGTTCCTTGGTGTCCACATCACCAACAAACGAACATGGTCCAAGCACACCAAGACAGTCGTGAAGAGGGCACGACAAAACCTATTCCCCCTCAGGAGACTAAGAAGATTTGCCATGGGCCCTCAGATCGTCAAAAGGTTCTACAGCTGCACCATCGAGAGCATCCTGACTGGTTGCATCGCTGCCTGGAATGGCAACTGCTTGGCCTCCGACCGCAAGGTGCTACAGTAGGTAGTGCGAACGACCCAGTACATCACTGGGGCCAAGCTTCCTGCCATCCAGGACCTCTATACCAGGCGGTGTCAGAGGAAGGCCCTAAAAATTGTCAAAGACTTCAGCCACCCTTGTCATATACTTTTCTCTCTGCTATTGCACTGCAAGCGGTAAAAAGGCTTCTAAACAGATTCTACCCCCAAGCTATAAGACTCCTGAACATCTAATCAAATGGCTACCCAGACTATTTGCATTGCCCCACCCCTCTTTACACCGCTGCTACTCTCTGTTTTTGCCATCTATGCAGAGTCACTTCAATAACTCTACCTACATTTACATACTACCTCAACTAACCGGTACCTCCCTGTATATAGTCTCGCTATTGTTGTTTTACTGCTGCTTTTTAGTTACTTGCTACTTTTGATCTTTTATTCTTGTCTGTATTTTTTTTTAAACTGCATTGTTGTTTGGGGGCTCGTAAGTAAGCATTTCACTATTAAGTCTACACCTGTTGTATTCGGCACATGTGACTAATGAAATTTAATTAGATTTGAAAACACTAATATTCATTTATTTTCAAAGTCAGTCATTGTCCATTAAATCTAATTACATGATAGCCATCAGATGCACTTCTATGATGTTTTAATTGATTTCTACAATGATTTGTGTGAATGCTTGACCATACAATCTCTCGTCTTCTTTTCTTGCTGCAGATCCAAGCGGCTTTGCTCACCAAGTTTCTGTTAATTGCCAAACACTGCTATGAATCGAGAGACTTCGCCACAGCCATGCAGGTCCTTGGAGGTCTGGAGAATGTTTTTGTCAGGCAATTACCCGTAAGTCTGCATGCCTGCATCTGAAATGGCACCCTATTCCCTATATACTGTAGTGCACTACTTTTGACCAGAGTAATGTAGGGAGCACCCATTAAATAAATAGCATACTCTTAGGCCCTTAAGTGAAATGTCTTGTTTATGCTGCTGTTATGGCAACCAGTGGATATTTGATTCTTTTCTGAGTTAGATGAACATCCGAATTTGTGTTCAAATCAAATTTAGGAGGACGTAACAGCACCTAAAATGGGTGCTTACCTTATGAAGTGCCATAAAGTGTAACAACTGAAATGATGTATTATTGTTGTTTGTCCATGTTCTAATAATACTTTTCCTGTTCTTGTCATTACTGAACTTAGAGTTTTTTTTAATATCGCTTTGGTACTATTTTAACAAGTATGTGGGGAATTTTCTAAACTATTAGTACAAAACTCCAAACTGGTAACACTTGTTAAGGCGTTTGCATGCTTCTCAGTCAAAACAGTTTGGTATAGCTCGTTATGTGACATGTTATGTGATGTTATGTGACATTGTGATATTTTTGTTCTTTTTGGACTTCGGTGAGGGGTTTTTGGACTGTTCGGGCACAAGAAGTTCGGAGCCGAAGTCTATGCCCCTTTGTCAGTGATTGGTCAACAGTAGGGATTCTTCAATAAATTATTTGTTTTAATTCAACGAGAGACTGCACCAAACATCTTACTAAAATTGTGAGACGAAGATCTCTTCTGCACAAACGTCAAAATTAATGACAGATATATTGAGTCATCTATTTCTTGAGATTAGTATATACTGGCTACGGCGTCTCAAAATGGACAAACAGTAATATTGCTGCTATTTTCTCGTTTTTAAAGCGAAGGTCTTTTAAAGGAATATGCCAGTCTTACATTAAAAACTATTCATTGTGCGTTCATTGTGAAATATAATGAGTAGATTGGTTTAATCACCAAAACACAACTTAAATGATATCTTCTCAATTTAGTAATTTTAAAACCAGTTAATTCAATAGCAAAAAATGTAAGATACATGTTTCAAAATTGCCCCTTGAATGTAGCATGCTACCGTACTGTAAATTACAGTATATTACACTGTTTTCACATGAGGCAGTATTAAATCAAATGTTATTAGTCACATAGACCTTACAGTGAAATGCTTACTTATTAGCCCCTAAACAACAATGCAGTTTAAAAAAATACGGATAAGAATAAGAAATAAAAGTAACAAATAATTAAAGAACAATAGCGAGACTATATACAGCGGGGTACCGGTACAGAATCAATGTGCGGGGGCACTGGTTAGTTGAGGTAATATGTAAATGTAGGTAGAGTTATTAAAGTGAATATGACTACTTTGATTAGCTGTTCAGGAGTCTTATGGCTTGGGGGTAGAAGCTGTTTATAAGCCTCTTGGACATAGACTTGGCTCTCTGGTACCGCTTGCCGTGCGATAGCAGAGAGAACAGTCTATGACTAGGGTGGCTGTAGTCTTTGACAATTTTTAGGGCCTTCCTCTGATACCGCCTGGCATAGAAGTCCTGGATGGCAGGAAGCTTGGCCCCAGTGATGTACTGGGCCGGTCGCACGACCCTCTGTAGTGCCTTGCGGTAGGAGGCTGAGCAGTTGCCATACCAGACAGTGATTCAACCAGTCAGGATGCTCTCGATGGTGCAGCTGTAGAACCTTTTGAGGATCTGAGGACCCATGTCAAATCTTTTCAGTGGGAATAGGTTTGGTCGTGCCCACTTCACAACTGTCTTGGTGTGCTTGGACCATGATAGTTTGTTGGTGCTGTGGACACCAAGGAACTTGAAGCTCTCAACCTGGTCCTCTGCAGCCCCATTGATGAGAATGGGGGCGTGCTCGGTCCTCTTTTTCCTGTAGTCCACAATCATCTCCTTTGACTTGATCACGTTGAGGGAGAGTGTCACGCCCTGACCTTAGAGAGACATTTTTATTTCTCTATTTGGTTAGGTCAGGGTGTGATTTGGGGTGGGCATTCTATGTTGTCTATTTCTTTGTTTTTGTCCGAGTATGGTTCCCAATCAGAGGTAGCTGTCTATCGCTGTCTCTGATTGGGGATCATACTTAGGCAGCCCGTTTTCCCACTTTCTGTTGTGGGATCTTGTCTTTGTTTGTTGCATGGGTTGCACTCCTAAGCTTTTCATTCGTTGAGTTGTTTATAGTTTTTTTGGTGGAACATTTTATTAAAGAAAATGTACGCCTACAACGCTGCACCTTGGTCTTCATTTAACGACGGACGTTTACAGAGAGGTTGTTGTTCTGGCACCACACGGCCAGGTCTCTGACCTCCTCCCTATAGGAAGTCTCGTCATTGTCGGTGATCAGGTCTTCCACTGTTTTGTCATTGGCAAACTTAATGATTGTGTTGGAATCACGCCTGGCCGTGCAGTAATGAGTGAACAGGGAGTACAGGACGGGACTGAGCCTCTCCCTCAAGTGCGCCTTCCCAGTCAGGTACGTCCTGTGCCTCCTCCCCGCACTCGCCCTGAGGTGCGTGTCATCAGCCCGGTGCCAACTGTACCGGTCCCACGCATCAGGACTCCAGTGCGCCTCCACAGTCCAGTACGTCCTATGCCTCCTCCCTGCACTCGCCCTGAGGTCCGTGTCATCAGCCCGGTGCCACCAGTACCGGTCCCACGCATCAGGCCTCCAGTGCGCCTCCACAGTCCAGTACGTCTGGTGCCTGCTCCTCACGCTCGTCCTGAGGTGCGTATCACCAGCCCGGTACCACCAGTGCCGGCCCCACACACAGAGCTTCCGGCGACAGTTCCCAGTCCAGAGCTTCCGGCGACAGTTCCCAGTCCAGAGCTTCCGGCGACAGTTCCCAGTCCAGAGCTTCCGGTGACAGTTCCCAGTCCAGAGCTTCCGGCGACAGTTCCCAGTCCAGAGCTTCCGGCGACAGTGCCCAGTCCAGAGCTTCCGGCGACGTTTCACAGTCCGGAACCTCCAACGACGGTCCACAGTCCGGAACCTCCTGAGACGGTCCACAGTCCGGAACCTCCTGAGACGGTCCACAGTCTGGAACCTCCTGAGACGGTCCACAGTCTGGAACCTCCTGAGACGGTCCACGGTCTGGAACCCCCTGAGACGGTCCACAGTCTGGAACCCCCTGAGACGGTCCACGGTCTGGAACCCCCTGAGACGGTCCACGGTCTGGAACCCCCTGAGACGGTCCACGGTCTGGAACCCCCTGAGACGGTCCACGGTCTGGAACCCCCTGAGACGGTCCACGGTCTGGAACCCCCTGAGACGGTCCATGGTCCGGAACCTCCAGCGATGGTCCGGAGCCTCCAGCGATGGTCTGCAGTCCGGAGCATCCAACGGGGATTCTCAGTCCAGAGCCTCCTGCGAGGGTTCCCAGTCCGGTTCCTCCGGCGACTATCCACGGTCCGGTGCCTCCGGCGACGATCCACGGTCTGGAGTCCCCGGCGACGATCTACGGTCCGGTTCCTCCGGCGACGATCCGGAGCCCCTGGCGACGATCCACGGTCAGGAGCATCCGGAGCCGCCCCCGATGGTAGATGCCCACCCGGACCCTCCCCTATTGAGCCAGGTTTTGCGGTCAGAGTCCGCCCCTTTGACCATAGAGAGTCTGTTATTCTCTATGTTGGTTAGGTCGAGGTGTGACTAGGGTGGGTCATCTAGGTATTTATATATCTATGTTGGCCTGGTATGAATCCCAATCAGAGGCAGCTGTTTATCATTGTCTCTGATTGGGGATCATATTTAGGCAGCCATTTCCCCTTTGTGCTTTGTGGGATCTTGTCTAGTTATAGTTGCCTTTGAGCACTACTCTGAGCTTCACGTTTCGTTTGTTCGCTTTATTGTTTTTGTTATTTGAGTTCTCTTCCTAATATAAAGGATGGAAACATACCACGCTGCATTTTGGTCCACTCCTTATGACGATCGTGACACATTCTGTCTCCTATTAAAACTTTTTTAACCTTTGATGAAAGAGACAAGAATGTAGTCAAGACGAATAGCTTGATTAAGTCTCCTGCATGTATATCTCACTAGGTCGGGGCTTTTTAGTCTCCAAATATCCACTATTCGTAATGTGTCAATAATATTTGTGATTTCCTTAAGGGCACGGTGATGATAGTTTGTAGAGTGATTATCTTTACGGTTCATTGTAACGGCTGTCTAATTCCTCCTCCTCGGATGAGGAGAAGGAGTAGGGATTGGACCAAAACGCAGCGTATTGTGAAGAGATGATGAATATTTATTAAAGCAAAGACGAATACGAAAACCACTTGGAAAATTACAAAACAACAAAACGACGTAGACAGACCTGAACATGTGAACTTATATAAACACGAAGAACGCACAACAGGAACAGACTAACCAAACGAACGAAAACGAAAGTCCCGTGTGGTGCGACAGACACAGACACAGGAAAAATCACCCCCAAACAAACAGTGTGAACAACCTACCTTAATATGGTTCTCAATCAGAGGAAACGTCAAACACTTGCCCCTAATTGAGAACCATATCAGGAAACACATTGAACCCAACATAGAAACACATAACATAGACTACCCACCCAGCTCACGTCCTGACCAACTAAACAAAGTTAAGTCATTAATATGGTCGAATCCGGAAACTATCATCTCGAAAACAAAACATTTATTCTTTCAGTGAAATACGGAACCGTTCCGAATTTTATCTAACGGGTGGCATCCATCAGTCTAAATATTCCTGTTACATTGCACAACCTTCAATGTTATTTCATAATTACGTAAAATTCTGGCAAATTATTCCGCAATGAGCCAGGCGGCCCAAACTGTTGCATATATCCTGACTCTGCGTGCAATGAACGCAAGAGAAGTGACACAATTTCACCTGGTTAATATTGCCTGCTAACCTGGATTTCTTTTAGCTAAATATGCAGGTTTAAAAATATATACTTCTGTGTATTGATTTTAAGAAAGGCATTGATGTTTATGGTTAGGTACACGTTGGAGCAACGACAGTCCTTTTTCACGAATGCTCACTGCATCGATTATATGCAACGCAGGACACGCTAGATAAACTAGTAATATCATCAACCATATGTAGTTATAACTAGTGATTATGATTGATTTATTGTTTTTTATAAGATAAGTTTAATGATAGCTAGCAACTTACCTTGGCTTCTTACTGCATTCACGTAACAGGCGGGCTCCTCGTGAGGCAGGCGGTTAGAGCGTTGGACTAGTTAACCGTAAGGTTGCAAGATTGAATCCCTGAGCTGACAAGGTAAAAATCTGTCGTTCTGCCCCTGATCAAGGCAGTTAACCCACCGTTCCTAGGCCGTCATTGAAAATAAGAATGTGTTCTTAACTGACTTGCCTAATTAAATAAAGGTGTAAAAAAAAAAAAAAATTAATCGGCAAAATCGGCATCCAAAATTACCATACCGATGAATCGGTCGACCTCTAGTCCAAATAAATAATAACTCTGCCAATTTGCATGGTTGAGAGTCTTTGTGTGTAACATGTAGTGCGTATAGGCTTAATATTCATGATGATAATTGTATCCATATGGTATCACCGTCAAAGTTGCATCATAATTACATTATTGAAAAAACACATCCCAGCATTTCCATAGCAATTGATGTTTCACATGATCATGAAAGAGGCCTTGCATTACTTTAGAGACGGCTTCACTACAGTACAAATGTATTCCGTACAATATGTTATTATTCCCCAATGCCCCTATTCTGATATCTTCCCCTTGCTTGTTGTAAACATATATAAACTTCTAGACAAATGCATAAAAAAAGATAGACAAACAAGAAACATATTAAATTATAAAACATTTCTCGACAATAGAGGGAGAGAAGAGAAGAGAGGGAGAGAGAGTGAGTGAGAGAATATAGCGAGATTAGGTGTGTGTGTGTGTATGTATAAATCCATATGTGTAAGCGAGCATGTAATTGAGTATGTGTGTGTTCATATCCACTTCATAGTGTTCAGATATTTTTACAGTTCCCATATTTTCTTAACCTGAAGTCCCTGTAGAATTTAGTACAGCCATGGTGATATGGAGCTGTCTCGGAATAGCTGTCCATCTATAAAGAGTTTGTCCACAATGTGAAAGGTACGCTTACCCTTCTCCCTCTGTTGCCTCTGTACCGGATACACTCTTACGACTCTATCTTATTTGTTTATCTCCCTTGGAAATTGGTCATTGAGACCGAATTTGGTCCCTTTTAGTTCCGTTCCCCTGCTTTTGATCAGCTACTTTTGTTGGTAGTGTTCAAATCTTGCCATGATCAGTTGGGGACCCTTGGTCTTGTCGCTCTGAGCTCCAAGTCTGTGTACTCAGTGGAAAGCCACCTTGTTTACAGTCTCTATAGGGCGTTTCAAGGCAGATTGCATGAATTCTCTGATCGCGCCCTCTGGATTATTGGATGCGTCCTCAGGAATCTTAGAAAAAAATAGATTTTCACCCATGCTACGACTTTGTATGTCTAGTAGCAACTCCTTCATCACCCTGTTTTCCCTGAGTAGACAATCCATGTTGGAATCGTGGATCTTAACCTTGGCTGTGAGTGCCTCGTTCTCGCCTTGGAGCGTGAGAATTTCACTCTGGCTACACTCCAAACTCCCCCTCAGCCCTGCTACCTCCTCACACAACTTTTCCAGTGTTGCATGTATTCCAGCCAGAGCACTAGCCTCTACTTCAACGGTAAGTAAATCGTCCGTGTCTGTAGATGAATCTGTTTTTCTTTTTTTGGGGGGGGTTAAAGTTATTTTGTGAGGTAGTCGGATCTTTCCATGATGGAATATGTTGTTCCTCTATAGCGTAAAGCTGTTGGTACTTGTCGATTTCCCTCAGGATCTCCTTAGTATCCAGTTTGGCTCTTTACTGCAACCAGTTGTTTTACAAAAAGATAACAATGAGTCTTTCCCAGGACGACGACAGGTGTCTGTATTACAGCCAGCTAGCACTCGCGGAATCCACGCAAAAATTTGTTTGGTATTTTTACATAAATTGTTATGGCTGTATTGTTGTTAAAAACCCAATAATGTTGTGGGTCCATCAGACCCGCAAACACTGGATGAATAACAAAAACATGAACACCACACAAGGGTTAAAAATGTGCTTAGAGTTTTGAAACAGCTGCATTTTTTATCTGTTTTGAGTTGTGTACTAAGAGCTTTAAAAATGTACCGCGTCCTCGTGAAAGCTGCACCAAAGTGATACAAAAAAAATCTTAATGGGAGTAAAGCTTCCGTAAGCGTGAGACGGATGTATTGGTTCTTGCTAAATTAAACACCTCCTCTCTTGCCGATAGGCTTGGAAACATCTGTCTACCAAGGTGTGTGAGGTCCTAGAGGAGCTGCGAGCTGTGCAGGTAAGGTGTGTGTGTGTGTGTGAGTGCCTTCTGCTGTACCAGAGACACATGTGGGGCTTCAGGCAAATATGCCAAAAGAAAAACACCTTCAAGCAGCACATCTGTGTGTGAAATTCTGTGACACACTCACATCTGGCCAGCATTTTGTTATATGCTTTTTTAAATTATGCTACCAGGCATCACACCGTATTCTCTTTTGAGAACGGCTGGAGGCTATATAAAGTTGAAGTCGGAAGTTTACATACACTTAGGTTGGAGTCTTTAAAACTCGTTTTTCAACCACTCCACAAATTTCTGGTTCACAAACTATAGTTTTGGCAAGTCGGTTAGGACATCTACTTTGTGCATGACTCAAGTCATTTTTCCAACAATTGTTTACAGACAGATTATTTCACTTATAAGTTTACATACACTAAGTTGACTGTGCCTTTAAACAGCTTGGAAAATTCCAGAAAATGATGTCATTGCTTTAGAAGACTCTGAGAGGCTAATTGACATCGTTTCAGTCAGTTGGAGGTGTACCTATGGATGTATTTCAAGGCCTACCTTCAAACTGTGCCTCTTTGCTTGACATCATGGGAAAATCTAAAGAAATCAGCCAAGACCGCAGAAACTTAAATTGTAGACCTCCACAAGTCTGGTTCATCATTGGGAGCAATTTCCAAACGCCTGAAGGTACCACATTCATCTGTACAAACAATAGTACGCAAGTATAAACACCATGGGACCACGCAGCCGTCATACCGCTCAGAAAGGAGATGCGTTCTGTCTCCTAGAGATGAACATACTTTGGTGTGAAAAGTGCAAATCAATCCCAGAACAACAGCAAAGGACCTTGTGAAGATGCTGGAGGAAACAGGTACAAAAGTATCTATATCCACAGTAAAACGAGTCCTATATCAACATAACCTGAAAGGCCGCTCAGCAAGGAAGAAGCCACTACTCCAAAACCGCCATAAAAAAGCCAGACAACGGTTTGCAACTGCACATGGGGACAAAGATCGTAGTTTTTGGAGAAATGTCCTCTGGTCTGATGAAACAAAAATAGAGCTGTTTGGCCATAATGACCATCGTTATGTTTTGAGGAAAAAGGGGGATCTTGCAAGCCGAAGAACACCATCCCAACTGTGAAGCACGGGGGTGGCAGCATCATGTTGTGAGGGTGCTTTGTTGCAGGAGGGACTGGTGCACTTCACAAAATAGATGGCATCATGAGGTAGGAAAGTTATGTGGATATATTGAAGCAGCATCTCAAGACATCAGTCAGAAAGTTAAAGCTTTGTCGCAAATGGGTCTTCCAAATAGACAATAACCCCAAGCATACTTCCAAAGTTGTGGCAAAATGGCTTAAGGTAAAGAAAGTCAAGGTATTGGAGTGGCCATCACAAAGCCTTGACCTCAATCCTATAGAAAATGTGTGGGCAGAACTGAAAAAGCGTGTGCGAGCAAGGAGACCTAGAAACCTGACTCAGTTACACCAGCTCTGTCAGGAGGAATGGGCCAAAATTCACCCAACTTATTGTGGGAAGCTTGTGGAAGACTACCTGAAACATTTGACTGAAGTTTAACAATTTAAAGGCAAGGCTACCAAATACTAATTGAGTGTATGTAAACTTCTGACCCACTGGGAATGTGTTGAAAGAAATAAAAGCTGAAATAAATCATTCTCTCTACTATTATTCTGACATTTCACATTCTTAAAATAAAGTGGTGATCCTAACTGACCTAAAACAGGGCATTTTTACTAGGATTAAATGTCAGGAATTTTTAAAAACTGAGTTTAAATGTATTTGGGTAAGGTGTATGTAAACTTCTGACTTCAACTGTAGAACCAAACTTGATGCAATATATTCTCAAAGAACACACATGCCGACTTTGCAAAGATGAGGAAAAGTAATGTGCCAAACTTCATAGCTTGTTTTTTCATGAAAAGTTCAAGATGTTATAAATCAAGGGAAGAGTAAGACATCTCTCTATCTCTCCCCCACTTTCTCTTTCTATCCCTCTTTTTTTTATCTCTCACCTCTCCCTCCCTCTGTCAGGTCTTTCTGAAGAGTGATAACCTGTGTCTGATGGGAGGGGATCATGTGAGGAGGAGACCCACCCTCCCTGCTGCCCACATCCTGGCCATGCACATCCAGCAGCTGGAGATAGGAGCCTTCACTCTGACCAGCGGTGCCTATAAGTGGCCAAAACTTAGGTGAATGAGCGTAATGCAACATCTCAGGGCCAGTTTTCTGTAAAGAGATTAGGTCTAGTCCTGGAGTCAAAAGGATATTCTATGGAGAATCTGAATGGAGAATTGTACGTGGTTTAAGTCCAGGACTAGGCTTATTCAGAGTTCACGGAAACCAGCACATAAAGTCCTGGGCCTGTATTCACAAACCATCTCAGAGTAGGAGTGGTAATCTAGTATAAATTTAGCCTTTTAGATCATAATGAATAATATAAAAAAATGTGACTTACACTATATATTCAAAAGTATGTGGACAACCTTTCAAATTAGTGGATTTGGCTTTTTCAGCCACACCCATTGCTGACAGGTGTATAAAATCGAGCACACCGCCATGTAATCTCCATTGACAAACATTGGCAGTAGAATGGTCTTACTGGTGAGCTCAATGACTTTCAATGTGGCACCGTCATAGGATGCCACCTTTCCAACAAGTCAGTCAGTTCGTAAAATTTCTGCACTGCTAGAGCTGTCCCGGTCAACTGTAAGTGGAAACGCATAGGAGCAACAATGGCTCAGCCGCGAAGTGGTAGGCTACACACGTTTACAGAACGGGACCACCGAGTGCTGAAGCACGTAGAGCGTAACAATTGTCTGTCCTCGGTTGCAACACTCACTACCGAGTTCCAAACTGCCTCTGGAAGCAACGTCAGCACAATAATTGTTCGTCGGGTGCTTCATGAAATGGGTTTCCGTGGCCGAGCAGCCGCACACAAGACTTCGGCTGGAGTGGTGTAAAGCTCGCCGCCATTAGACTCTGGAGCGGTGGGAATACGTTCTCTGGAGTGGTGAATCACGCTTCACCATCTGGCAGTCCACCGTTCAAATCTGGGTTTGACGGATGCCTGGAGAATGTTTGCTGCCCCAATGCATAGTGCCAGCTGTAAAGTTGGCACTATGGTGGAGGAGGAAAAATTGGTCTGGGGGTGTTTTTCATTGTTCGGGCTAGGCCCCTTAGTTCTTAACTCTACAGCATACATTCTAGACGATTCTGAGCTTCCAACTTTGTGGCAACAGTTTGGTTAAGGCCCTTTCCTGTTTCAGCAATGCTATGCTGAAACAAAGCAAGATCCATACAGAAATTGTTTGTCAAGATCAGTGTGGAAGAACTTAACTGACCTGCACAGAGCCCTGACCTCAACCCCATTGAACACAGTTGGGATGAATTGGAACACCGACTGCGAGCCAGCCCTATTCACCCAATCAGTGCTCGACCTCACTTTTATTTATTTTGTATTTATTTAATTAGTTAAGTCAGATAAGAACAAATTCTTATTTTTTTACATTTATTTAACTAGGCAAGTCAGTTAAGATTTTTATTTTATTTTTTATGACAGCCTAGGAACAGTGGGTTAGATGCCTTGTTCAGGGGCAGAATAACAGATTTTTACCTTGTCCGCTCGGGGATTTGATCTTGCAACCTTTCGGTTACTAGTCCAACGCTCTAACCACTAGGCTACCTGCCGCCACTTATTTACAATGACACTGTGCCAATTTTGCGGCTGGTTGTGAGCCTGGAATCAAACCAGGGTCTGTAGTGACGCCTCTAGCACTGAGATGCAGTGCCTTAGACCGCTGCGCCTCTCGGGAGCCTTAATGCTCTTGTGGCTGAATGGAAGCAAGTCCCCATAGAAATGCTCCAACATCTAGTGGAAAGCCTTCCCAGAAGAGTGGAGGCTGTTATAGCAGCAAAGGGGGGACCAACTCCATATTAATGCCCATAATTTTGGAATGAGATGTTGAACGAGCAAGTGTCCACATACTTTTGGTCATGTAGTATATATAGCTCTTTTCAATGAACCAAAGTCAATTATATGGACAGAGAGAACCTGATCCTAGATCAGCACTCCTACTCTGAGATGCGTTGTGATCTGGGTCTGGAAAATCATATAGCCTACACTAGGCCTATACACTCATCCATCTACTGGCCTATAGCATTCATTTGCACTTATCTGCAAGTGAGATTAATGAATCTACTCTGGTCGCCTTTTGCAATGACATGGATATCATCCTGACACTCATTCTTTAATGTTGTAAACTTGATATTAACTTTCTCCCTTGATGTAATGAAGTGGGCCAAGTTGCCACCAAACGAGATTCCCTGTGTCCTTCTACCCACTCAAATATGGCGGACAGATGCTGGGTTCACCGAAAGTTGTGGCAGACGGTAATGACACAGCTGCCCATTCCATGGCAGTCGTGTAGGATTTGGGTTCCTCTACGAAAGCTAGCACACAGCCAGATGGTGTATCGGGATGGTGTGTGATTTTGGGAGATGTGGCACGCCAGGTGTTCTGAGATGCATTGATGTTGACAGATGCTGGGGTCATAAAGGGTCATGGTGAGAGGCAGCGTCACAGCTGGTTATGACAGACCCTACGTTCCCCCACTACTGTGCAAATCAGGTCACTTATTGTACTGTATATGATGCAAGTGTTTAGTAACGTGGTGCCAAATTATGAGTATGTTCCTGCCGCAGATTAACAATAGCAAACTCCTATTTCTCCTTTTCACTCTCTCTGTCTTGTCCTCCAACTCCATGGTGGCTGCAACTTCAATCTCTGCTTTTGTCCTAATTTTATGTACTTTCTTGTCTCCCTTCTTTACCGCTCTATCTGCTCTCCCCCCTATATCTTTATCTCTCTCCTGCTCTCTCCTTCCTCACTCTCCAGGACCATAGCGAAGGTGGTGAGTCAGGTGCATGCGTTCCAGGAGACAGTGTACTCCTTCACTCCTGACCTGGAGCTGCAGGCCTACCTAAGACTACGCATCGACCACCTCAGCGGCTGTGACATCCCCCTGCTGGCTGCCGACAACGAGGCCAACTTCCACCACACCCCCACTGAACGACACACCCGCAGGATCCAGGACACACTAAAGAGGGTGAAGGCCACCTTCCAATGAACTACAGCCTTGCCTGATCTAGGATCAGATTTTCCTTTTAGATCATAATGAATATGATGATATGGACAGAGGGGACCTGGTCCTAGATCAGTACTCATAATGCTTTATGAAATTGGGCCCTGGTCAGACAACTACTCAACAGACCCCAAACCCCCCATGCCCCACTGAGTTACTTTGGTAGCAGAGACTGGGTGGGTGTCTCTATTTATTGGTAATAACTTTGATTAGACATTATGAGGACGGTCTTATTTGAACACAATGACAGAGCCACATGAAGGCATTCAAGGTGGATCATTTTGACTTCACTCTGATTGTATACAGTGAGCAGTCCAGCTCAATCCCCCACATTGCACCCCATGGCATGACAACCCACTGCACACCTCTAACTCCTTGATTATCTCCAAAGTAGAGTACAAAGTCATCTGAAAAATATAATTGTTTCTTTTGATATTAGAGTAGAGAAGAGGAGAAAACAGTATTGGACTTTTTAAGGGGAAGAACGATTGGTTCTGTTGGTTGGTTCTGTTGGTCTGACAGATATGCTTTTTTACCTGTGAAAATGTTCAACAACAAACAGAATGATTTTGAATTTTTCACAACAACATTTCACAACATCTTTATCTAGCACTGGTGGAGGCATATGGATCACATTTCTCTCTCATGTACACCATTTTGATTGCTAGTCTCTAAGACAACACAATAATGATAATGTTTCATAAAGAGATGACATCATGTCTTTAATTCACTGAGCGTTATGTATTATAGCTCAATTAGATTTGAAAAGTGAGATATTTTGATATAACCACAGATAGGTAATTACCATATTCAACTCTCCAGATCACCATCTGAATGCATTGCCAATAGCTACTTGACTTGATAATTACAGTATTTCAAGATACTAAAAATGGATTAAACTCATGATGTAATTTGCTATTACGGCTAAATCAGGGATGGGCAAACTGGAGGGTCGCGTGCCGCACCCCTTTTGTAGTCCCGGGGATCAATTTCTAAATATAAATACAGTACCAGTCAAACATTTGGACACACCAACTCATTCAAGGGTGTGCAAAGCTGTCATCAAGGCAAAGGGTGGCTTCTTTGAAGAATCTAAAATCTAAAATATATGTTGATTTGTTTAACACTTTTTTGGTTACTGCTTGATTCTATATGTGTTATTTCATAGTGTTGATGTCTTCACTGTTATTCTACAATGTAGAAAATAGTAAAAAGAAAGAAAAACCCTGGAATACTGTCTATATTGGAACTCAATCGGGGTCTCTGCTTACTGTTGCGAGGTAGGATAGTAGAATAGATAAGTTCAATTTCAAAAATTGGTTGTGCATCAGCAGTTTTTCTCAGTCACTGAAAGTCACTCAATTAACCCATGTCAGCCACCAAAATATTTAATTGGTAAATTAGTCGAGTGGCCAGCTATTGATTTTTGAATTCACTCTAACTGAAATATATTAAAAAACTGCAAACATTTCTCTCCACCCTATAGCAAAACGTGTAGAAGACAGCTAAAGACAGCTCCGACTACATGTGTGGGTATGGATGTGGGTGCTCAAGCCACTGAGGCCCCTCATGAGTTCAGATTATTTGTGGCCCCCACCCCCATCAAAGTTGCCCATCCCTGGACTAAATGAATGCAAATGCCTGAATAGTTGCTATATTTTTTTCTAAAACGAACTGTGTTCATGTTGGAATGAAACTACAGTATAAGCTACAAACTGCTGCATAGGCACGCTTGCAAAGATGACATTTGTGTGATTTGTAAACAAATTGAAATGAATCGTCTGAAACATCAAAGATTACAAGGTAGCTTACTTTGAATTTTTTAAATCCTTGACATTGTGCAAGGAGGCATGCATTTGTAACTACTGCACTTACTTAATTACCATATAGGTTAAATACATCATTTTAATGGCAATTAATATAACTTAATAGGATGTCAATGTGTTAAATATGTTCGTATGATTATGCCTATTTGTTGTATTTTACCACATATGTTCATATATTTTCTGACGTAAACATTTCTTTCACGATGTTATATCAATAATCAACCAAGGACACGGATGTGGCCTACCATGCTCAAAATGTGTAGCAAACTCAATCTATTAAAAGTATGTATTATAGAAGTGTTGTACTTATATTGTTGTATGCATTTATAGAAATACAGCATTATAAATATACCTGATCACTGAAGATCAGAGAGGAGAGCTTATCACAGTGGCAGACTCACTGTGCGCGTGTGTTGGTGTGTGAAAATTGGGCTTCCGAATTGTCTCGGACTATAAATAGGGCCTTGCCACAGAGGCGAGGAAACGCTTTGTATGGAGGGGACTTCCCCGGCGGCATCCCGTGAGGACCAGACAGCTTCCGTTGTTATCTGACGGGACCAGGGCGCATCTTCAAAGCACACGAGATAAAGGGTCGTAATTGGGAGGCCAAGCCTTCACACGAACAGTCAGATCATTGACAAAGGAGACATTCAACATATCCTTATCTGCATTGTCATAGCTAAGCGATCCTTTTTAGGGTTATTGTCCGACAGATGCTGGGGGAATTACCATCTGAAGAGGCTGAAACACTTGAAAGGTTTCACGTACAGAGAAAGGACACCCGGCAACATTGGCCTGGTTGGATCATTTGGGTTGACCAACTTTCGTCAACGTCCCATTTCCTGATTTTTTTGGGGCACATTCTTTTTCCAGAACATGCCATTTTGGATAGGCATGTTTGGGGATGCTTTACTCAGTAGTATGCATCACCAAAAATGTAGCAATTCTAGACGTTTTTCAGACTTATTTACAGCTTGCGCTCCACGATTTACATTTCAACTGGCAGACAATTGTGTTGCTGCTGTAATACCTTTGATCTGTAATGTTTCAACCGACTGAGCCAAATGCGGGTTGTTGGACCAGCATTTGGCCCCAGTGCTCACCGGGGTATCAAAGATGTTAATATTAAACCATAAGAGCAGTTTTGTACTTGCCTTTATTTTACATTTGATTTTAGTGTCGGGCAAAGGGCTGACATTTAGGAAGGCATTATGCAGATGATCAGACTCCCATACAATGGGGTTATACAAGTTTGGCAATGTTGATTATTATATCCGAATGGTCAGCTATAATAAAATAGTATTCCCTTCCAATCCTAAATCAGAGGTAAATAGAGGCCACAGACAGTCATTGCCTGGAAATTAAGTTTAGGCCAATTATCACAAGGAACACTCTTGGAAAAAATGGTTTCAAAAGGGTTATTTGGCTGTCCCCATAGGAGAACCCTATTTGGTTCAAAGTAGAACCCTTTTTGTTTCCAGGTAGAACCCCCTGTGAAAGGGGTTCTACATGGTACACAAAGTTTTTTTTCCTGGAAACAAAATGGTTCTACCTTGAACCAAAAAGGTTTCTTCAAAGGGTTCTCCTATTGGCACAGCCTAAGAACCGTTTTAGGTTCTAGGTAGCACCTTTTTTTCCTAAGAGTGTACAGATCTAGACACTGACATGTTGCAGCATGATGTTACAAGTTTAGTCATATTTAGGTTTCTGTTTTAGTAGGTCTGTGGCAAACGCCTGTTATCTTGATTAGAACGTGGTTTTAATTGGTCTGCTGTTTTCAGTGTGATCTTCTCCGTTATGGAATAGGCTACAAATTAAACGTCAAGTCGTTGTAGGCCTATATGCCTCTACATATCATAACCTAAGAACTCTGAAGCAGAGGTGGACTCTCAATGTGATGTTTCTGTATATTTTCAGCTGGGGTGAACAAATGTAACCCATCTGGGCAAAAACTGGTTGAATCAACGTTGTTTTACTAGTTGATTTCACAGTAGTTGACTACTCAACCAAATGTAAATCAAAACTAGTCGTTGAACTGATGTCTTCGCCCAGTGAGATGAGCTCTACTGGTTCTCACAGACTTGCTGGCGCCAGGCTTTCACACACTCACAGTATGTGAAGACTTCAATAAGGACCCATTAGGACCTAATCATTGAGAATCGATCAGGTGTTAATGCGCTTTTGCAAATGCAAATCTTGGAGAGGGCCAGGTCTATATATGGCGGGCCATCTCACAATATTCTCTGACCATCCTCGGATAGTTTGCTGAGCTCATGGAAGCAAACATATTCAATAACTTCACTTTAGACTGGTTGGCGAAGAGCCATCACGACACCATCAAGAAAGAAGGACCTGTGGACACTGGACCTGTGGATACTATGCTAACCCACTCCAAACCCCATGTCCCATGCATGGTCCAGCCTCGACCGCCAACCTCTTATAACAAGGTCTACCTCCAGCCAAAGCCAAAGATCACAAGGTTTGAAATCACGAATTCCACTGAAAAACCCACAAATCTAGAATCCAAACAGTCTGTAGCCTGTTTCTGACCGTTTGAGCAGACACATGCACATTTGTGGCCTGCTGGAGGTCATTTTGCAGGGCTCTGGCATTGCACCTCCTTGCACAAAGGCGGAGGTAGCGGTCCTGCTGCTGGGTTGTTGCCCTCCTACGGCCTCCTCCACGTCTCCTGATGTACTGGCCTGTCTCCTGGTAGTGCCTCCATGCTCTGGACACTACGCTGACAGACACAGCAAACCTTTTGCCACAGCTCGCATTGATGTGCCATCCTGGATGAACTGCACTACCTGAGCCACTTGTGTGGGTTGTAGACTCCGGAATCACTCCATTTTTGGGGGTGTCTTGCTAATTGCCTATAATTTCCACCTTTTGTCTATTCCATTTGCACAACAGCATGTGGAATTTATTGTCAATCAGTGTTGCTTCCTAAGTGGACAGTTTGATTTCACAGAAGTGTGATTGACTTGGAGTTACATTGTGTTGTTTAAGTGTTCCCTTTATTTTTTTGAGCAGTGTAATACACGTATAATCCAAAAAGTAAAAAGAAAGAAATGAAGACATTTCAGAAGCAATCCAATTAACAACACAAATAGCACTATAACAGTAATCCAAATGCAATCTATGCGTAGCTACACCGGATGAACTTACACATGATATACTAAGAATGATATGTACAGCAGTAGATTAATGAAATCAAACCAAATCCAAATGTATTGGTCACATGCCGCCCAATACAAAAGTCAAATGCTTACTTATGAGCCCATTTCCAACAAAAAAAGTGAAATAAAAAAGGAAATAGTAACACAAGAAAATAACAGTAACGAGGCTATATACAATGAGTACCAGTGCCAAGTCGACATTGCAGGGGTAGGAGGTAGTTCAGGTAATTGAGGTAATATTGTATGTACATGTTGGTAGGGGTAAAAATTACTAGGCAATCAGGATATAATAATAAACAAGTAGCAGTAGCATATGTGAAGAGTGTGTGTGTGTGTGGCATCAATATGCATGTGTGAGTGTGTATTGTGTGTTTGAGCGTATGTAGTGTATGTTGGAGTGCCAGTGTAGTATGTGTGAGTGTGTGGGTAGAGTAGTGAGTGTGCATAGAGCCAGTGCAAGAGCGATTAGAGTGAGCTATGTCAACAATCCCGTATATAAATATATATGCTGTGTGTACAAAAACAGTTGAACTAAAATACAATCTAAAGTAGTAGAAATACACTGAACAAATTTCAATGCAACATGTAAAGTGTTGGTCCCATGTTTCATGAGCTGAAATAAAAGATCCCAGAAATGTTCCATACACAGAAAAATATAATTTCTCTCAAATTTTGTGCACAAATGTGTTTACATCTCCGTTAGTGATCATTTCTCATTTGCCAAGATAATCCATCCACCTGACAGGTGTGGCATATAATGAAGCTGATTAAACAGTCATGATCATTACACAGGTGTGTTGGGGATAATAAAAGGCCCCTCTAAAATGTGCAGTTTTATCACTCAACACAATGCTAAAATGTCTCAAATTTTGAAGGAGTGTGCAATTGGCATGCTGACTGCAGGAATGTCTACCAGAGCTGTTTCCAGACACTTTAATGTTAATTTGTCTACCATAAGCCGCCGTCGTTTTTAGAGAATTTGGCAGTACATCCAAGCGGCCTCACAACCGCAGACCATGTGTAACCACACCACATCCGGCTTCTTCACCTACGGGATCGTGTAAGACCAGCCACCTGGACAGTTGATGAAACTGTGGGTTTGCACAACTGAAACATTTCCGCAGAAACCGTTTCAGGGAAAGCTGCATGCTCAACAGGGTCTTAACCTAAATGCAGTTTGTCGTTGTAACCGACTTCAGTGGGCAAATGCGCACCTTCGATGGCCACTAGCACGCATCTGTGAAGTGTGGCCACTAGCACACATCTGTGAAGTGTGCTCTTCACAGATGTATCCCGGTTTCAACTGTACCGGGCAGGTGGCAGACAGCGTGTATGGCGTCATGTGGGAGAGTGGTTTGCTGATGTCAATGTTGTGAATAGACTGCCCCCTGGCCATGCTGCTGCTCCAGTTTCAACTGTTCTGCCTGCGGCTATGGAACCCTAACCTGTTCACCGGACGTGTTACCTGTCCCAGACCTGCTGTTTTCAACTCTCTAGAGACAGCAGGAGCGGTAGAGATACTCTCAATGATCGGCTATGAAAAGCCAACTGATATTTACTCCTGAGGTGCTGACCTGTTGCACCCTCGACAACTACTGTGATTATTATTATTTGACCATGCTGGTCATTTATGAACATTTGAACATCTTGGCCATGTTCTGTTATAATCTCCACCCGGCACAGCCAGAAGAGGACTGGCCACCCCTCATAGCCTGGTTCCTCTCTAAGTTTTTTCCTAGGTTATGGCCTTTCTAGGGAGTTTTTCTTAGCCACCGTGCTTCTACACCTGCATTGCTTGCTGTTTTGGATTTTAGGCTGGGTTTCTGTACAGCACTTTGAGATATCAGCTGATGTAAGAAGGGCTATATAAATACATTTGATATGATTTGATTTTGGTGGAGGTGGGGTTATGGTATGGGCAGACATAAGCTATGGACAACGAACACAATTGCATTTTATTGATGGCAATTTGAATGCACAGAGATACCGTGACGAGATCCTGAGGTCCATTGTCATGCCATTCATCCGCCATCATCATTTTATGATAATGTACGGCCCCATGTCACACGGATCTGTTCATAATTCCTGGAGGCTGAAAATGTCCCAGTTCTTCCATGGCCTGCATACTCACCAGACATGTCACCCATTGAGCATGTTTGGGATGCTCTGGATCGATGTCTATGACAGCGTGTTCCAGTTCCCGCAAATATCCAGCAATTTCGCACAGCCATTGAAGAGGAGTGGGACAAACATTCTACAAGCCAAATTTAACAGCCTGACGAATTCTATGGAAGGAGATGTGTCGCGCTGCATGAGACAAATGGTGGTCACACCAGATACCGACTGGTTTTCTGATCCACGCCCCTACCTTTGTTTTAAGGTATCAGTTGCATATCTGTACTCCCAGTCATGTGACATTTGACTTAATTCCCTCATAACTCCACCACCACCTTTAGACACGGAGGAACCATGAATAAGGTCATGCAGACATGCCTGTTCTAAGTGGGAAAAGCATCTATTTGATTTTTTTCTGATAGAAATAATTAGCATTCTTCATGAACTGTAAATGATATGTTGATAAGAACTATTGATAAGACCAAGGTAAATGAGTAATCCATTTGGAGGAGGCGTTTCTAACTACACATAGCAACTGTTTTAGATACTTTTTCCTTATGATCCCCGGTGAGGAACGTGAAACCAGCCATATGGACGCAAACTGAAAATCATATATCAACGTGATATGTAAATGCTGCCCATTTTACACAGTGAAGTAGGCTATAAATAGTCGTGCCATTATTCAGAATATTAATTGTGTACCCTGATCATTTGCGTTGATGAAAATTGGAGACCCAAGCTGTAGGCTTCTTTAGAGCTGAACCTGCCAAATTGATGTTTGTGCTTCAGAGCGTTTTAATTATACGCAGGGGCTTTTTTGCCATTTGTATCATGTTCAGTATTAGCCACTATCGGGAACCACCGTCAGTAGTACCCACATACATTTATAGCTGTCTTTAGTGCTAGTATTTTTCCATTTGTAGCTTACATTCGGCATCATTCCATTCCGTTAACCTTTCTTTCCTCTGTCAAGTCTGTGTAGTTGTTCCTGAGGGTTGCTAGCATTAGTGGATCATATTAGGCTAATGTTGCGCAATAATTTGTAGCCTATTTGAATCATGGAACTCAGACCGTATGTAGCACGTTTAGTGATGACTGGACCTTTGTCATACAACTAAGGATTAGAAAGGATTAGGGTAGATTTATAGGACAATTGTTCAAATTTTATTGTACACTTTCTTCCATGTTCCAATAGTTCATGCATGGAACTTGAATGTGACAACTTTCAGGATAAATCAAACCACTGTAGTTTTGATTCCTCAATATATTTATTGTGTAAAGACTCTTCAAACCATTTTTTCCTTATGATTTATACATACTTTCCTAACCCAAAAAGGTGCCTAAATAATAATATACAACATCCAAGTCTTTTTAAATCTACCAGTTGGTGCTGAAACGGAGATGAATATGCATATATTTAGATAGCTTTATATCATTGATCCCTACATTCTGAACCCCTTCTCTCAATGTATTCTAGTGAGTCTGTTGACAAAATTCTAATTAAAAGGTGGACCATATTTAAAAGGATGGCTTAAGATAAATGTACTGAAAACCCTACTGAATGAAAACTCCACGAGATAATCTGTTGGCCAACAAGTGGGAGGGTTTTCAACTGTTGAATTAATTAAACTATTAAGTGCGCTCAAGGGAACCATGCCTGCAAAGCGCCTGCAAAGCCCTATTAAGCACCAAAGCAGAGCTTTGCAAGCTTCCGACCAACCTCAATTCACTGTTAATTTTTTAAAACATGAGACACCAAACGCGTTCACTGGGACGGAACTCGAGGTTCCACTAGTACAGTACATAGCAATCTAGTTGATCGGCCTTCAGTTTTAGTGCCGCCCCCATTTTTGGAATAGCCTACAAAACTCCCTACATCTTGACTCGCTGGTGCCTTTAGGGCAGTTTAGTACTCAAATGTTGAATTCATTGAATGAGAATCGCAAATGTTTGGATTGAATGTAAATAATTGTATTTGTGGTGTTTGAAGCTGTATGATTGAATCTGTAATTTGTAGTTTATTTTATTTGTATTGATAATTTAGATTTTGTTTGCATTGTTCTCCTCATGGCACCATTTTAAATGAGACCCTGGTCTCAATAGGTTTCCCTAAATTAATAAAAGTGAAATAAAAAAATCCCACTTGTGAGATTGTAACGTGGCTCATCAAATTAATTCAAATTTTATAAATCACATACACGTGATTAGCAGATGTTATTGCGGGTGTAGCGAAATGCTTGTGCTTCTAGCTCCAACAGTGCAGTAATATCTAGAAGTAATATCTAGCAAATTACACAACATATACCCAATACACACTAAGATACAGTAGAATAGTAATGCAAGATATGTCAACATTATTAAGTGAATGAGATACCGTAGAATAGTATAGAAAACAGTATATACATAAACTCAGCAAAAAAAAGAAACATCCTTTTTTCAGGACCCTATCTTTCAAAGATAACTCGTAAAAATCCAAATAACTTCTCATATCTTCATTGTAAATGGTTTAAACACTGTTTCCCATGCTTCAATGAGCCATAAACAACTAATGCACATGCACCTGTGGAACGGTTGTTAACACACTAACAGCTTAGGTAGGCAATTATGGTTACAGTTATGAAAACTTAGGACACTAAAGAGGCCTTTCTACTGACTCTGAAAAACACCAAAAGAAAGATGCCCAGGGTCCCTGCTCATCTGCGTGAACGTGCCTTAGGCATGCTGCAAGGAGGCATGAGGACTGCAGATGTAGCCAGGGAAATAAATGGTCTGGGTCGATGTGTCACAGCATCATCGGATTGAGCTTGTTGTCATTGCAGGCAATCTCAACACTGTGCATTACAGGGAAGACATACTCCTCCCTCATGTGGTACCCTTCCTGCAGGCTCATCCTGACATGAACCTCAAGCATGACAATGCCACCAGCCATACTGCTCGTTCTATGCATGATTTCCTGCAAGACAGGAATGTCAGTGTTCTGCCATGGCCAGCAAAGAGCCCAGAGCTCAATCCCATTAAGCACGTCTAGGACCCGTTGGATCGGAGGGTGAGGGCTAGGGCCATTCCCCCAGAGATGTCCGGGAACTTGCAGGTGCCTTGGTGGAAGAGTAGGGTAGCATCTCACGGCAAGAACTGGCAAATCTGGTGCAGTCCATGAGGAGGAGATGCACTGCAGTACTTAATGCAGATGGTGGCCACACCAGATACTGACTGTTACTTCTGATTTTGACCCATCCCTGTCTCTTTGTTCAGGGACACATTATTCCATTTCTGTTTGTCACATATCTGTGGAACTTGTTCAGTTTATGTTTCAGTTGTTGAATCTTGTTATGGTCATACAAATATTTACACATGTTAAGTTTGCTGAAAATAAACGCAGTTGACAGTGAGAGGTTTGTGAGCTGAGTTTTGCTGAGTTTATGAGATGAGTAATGTCAGATATGTAAATATTAAGTGACTAGGATACCGTAGAGTAGCATAGAATACAGTATATACATATGAGATGAGTAATGCGAGATATGTAAACATTATTAAAGTGACAAATACAGTGAGGATCGTTACAATAGGCTTTACATACATTTATTCTATACCCTATATCGTGAGCAATCATTCACAATCCAATGCAATAGCCCAGGGATGTAAGCACCCAATTATATATGCTACATGTGTCTCTTCCTGACACACGCGCGGACAGACCCCCAGAAAATCCACTGGATGTGGGTGCGTGCACGTCACCTCCCTCTTGTCCACCACAGCAGTGGCACCATACTGTGCTTTAATGTGCATGTCTGTTTGTCTCCAATGCGGTACTTCAAAGGTTAGCTAATGGGAAGATCATGCTCAACAATTAGTTGTAATTGTCCATAGAGTCTGGGGTTTTGTGTGCTGGAGAGCCAGATCTCAGGTTTGATGTTCAGCCTGAGGACACACTTTGATGATGTGATATGATTGCTGAGCCCCTGTGCCTTGAGATGGGGAATTGATAGGACACCTTTGTCTTTGTAAATAAATGTGAAAACCAGTCATTGTCTAGTTGACCATGAACGGATCAATTAAAGTGCGTTCATTTTAAGGAGGTAGACTAGGATCACAAAACCACCCATACAGATAAATACTGACTTATAGCTAAAATGTGGAGGGCAAATACAGTAGGCTATATCATGCAATTATGAAACATTATAGTGATTTTGATCTCCTGATGAGACCAGCGATGAATTCAATTTAGGAACTGCATTAAAACCTGCTATGAAACATGGTCACCAGTTTCACAATGCGCCAGGGGCTTATAGCAAATGCCTATTCAAATTCACAAGTAAACAGAGATCAAATGTGGTTCTCTCACTTTCCGTTTAGGCGTGCTGCTAGCAATCACACCCACTTTAACAGACAGCCAATTGGTCTTCATCGGCAATCAGCCTCACGTTGGCGAGCATACCGCTGGGCGCTTCTGTCTACATCTGACTGCAATCCTAAAGACTGATTCTTATAATTGAACTTCTGTTTTATTATTGAACTTCTGTTTCATTATTTGAGTCACATCTGGTTGATTCCCATTGGGGGAATTCGTATCTAGAATCTAGATGTGTTTCCATCATTGTCCTTTTTGAGAAGATTTTAGGCATTTTTATTAATTGCAAAGAACTAAGTTATATTTATATAATTATCAATATATGTAAACATTTGGAAATTTCGTTTTTCACAAATAAAAATGCGCATTTTTACTATCTTGCTGTTTTTTGCTTGTTTTCGCCATTATGCATGTACTATTCCACATTAGCATCGGCTCAGTCCTTGAAATAGCCTAATTGTATTTTTACCAAGCAGATACTTCTCAATTATCTCCTTAAACAAAAAAAAAGAAGCTTGCCTGCATCTTGGATTGGTCGTATGAAAGAACACAATGCATTAGTCTTAAAAAAAAGCTGTCATTACCGCAATTAATAAGGTCAAGCAACAAACCGTATAATGTCAGCAAACTTTACTTATGGCAGTTACATATTATATGCTAATTTTGTATCGCCCCTGGCATCTATAGGTTTAGCAAATATCATGTCCAGCTGGCATGAGGTGCCTCCTCAAAGGGAAGAATGAAGGGGGTGGCGGGTGTAAGTGGTTTCTTTCTTCAACTCATCTCTTTATGGACACATCATGAGCATAATTATCCTCAATGGTAAGAGAGGACGTATCAATAACGGATTATATTGATGGATATTTTTTTTTATGTATTGTTTTCGTAACAAATTATGTGATGTCTTTTAGGAACACAAACAAAAACACTAAATAATTGCAATTTCACTGCTCAAGAAAATAGCAATTTGTTACATGATCTAATACCGACATTAAGGGTGGTCTTCAACGTTTGATATAAGGCAGTAGGCGGTATAGTTCATTCCGTCTGTCTAGAGCAGCATGTAACGTCATTTGGATGCGTCTGTTTGTCTAATGATGTAGGCAAATATTTCCCGACGACGTCGGGTGTTGTGGCTCCAAGCCTTGACTGCATCTTCAGAGAGGCTGAAAGAGACATCAAAGAGGAGGTAACAAGATCATTGAGCTCTATTGTCTCTCAATCGGAAGATGCACACTTACTCGAGAGGTGCCAGGGAACAGCTCCCTAAAGTCTGCAAGAGGTATAGGCCTATATTGCCTCACCCCAATGTCATTAGTTGATACCAGCTAAATAGGTGGCTGATTGTGTCATTCAGTCATAAACAATTCTGGAGTTATTTGATTGTCCAAACCATTTACCAATGGGAAAATGCATGTTGAAACAGGTCTCATTAAGTGACCTCTTATCGGATGATGCTTAATGTATCTCAACCAGTTCTGAGTGGAGTTGTTTTAAAACACCCAAAAATCTTACACTACACTCAAGGCACGCAGTGCATCTGAGGCCAAACATGACCAGATAGGAATCAGGGCCTACCCAGATAGGAATTAGGGCCAGGGGCTATGTTTAAGGCATGCCTAGATACAGTCCATTCGGAAGGTATTCAGACCCCTTGTCTTTTTACAGCCTTATTCTAAAAATGGATTAAATAAAACCATTTCCTCAGCAAATCTACACACAAAACCACATAATGACAATGCGAAAACAGGCTAGAAATGTTTACAAATGTATTAAAAACAAAAAACAGAAATACCTTATTTACAATATGGAAAAAGTCAAGGGGCCTGAAAACTTTACATTGATTTTGGAAAGGACTCAGACCCCTTGACATTTTCCACATTTTGTTAGCTTACAGCCTTATTCTAAAACTAATTAAATTGTTTCCCCCCACATCAATCTACACACAATACCTCAACGACAAAGCAAAAACAGGTTTTAGAAATGTTTGCAAAAAAAAAAAGAAAATGAAATTATTACATTTACACTTACAATTTCCGCCTAAAATTTAGGAGAATATAACACATTAGATCTGGTAAAAGATAATACAAACAAAACAACATGCGGATTACATTTTTGGGGGGTTCCATCATCTTTGAAATGCAAGAGAAAGGTCATACATTGAGATAGGATTATAGGTGTAATTTAGATGTTGTCCACAAGATGGCAGTTAATGTGTGTGCAAAGTTTCAGACTGATCCAGTGAAGAATAACATTACTACACAATATTTTGTATCAAGTCTGCCAGGAGTTTGCCCAAATGTGCCGAATTGGTCAATTTATACATTTTCAAGTACATAACTATAGAGAACATACAACAATGCTATGGTAATAAAAAAAGGAAGTTTACACACTCCCAGGAATATCATACATGATGGATCAAATCCATTTTTTTTGTCACATTCGCAAACACAACAGGTCCCCTTACAGTGAAATGCTTACTTACGAGCCCCTAACCAACAATGCAGATAAACATTTTAAAAAATCAAAATAAGAAATAAAAGTAACAAGTTTTTAAAGAGCAGCAGTTAAATAACAATAGCTAGACTTTATACAGGGGGGTACCGGTACAGAGTCAATGTGTGGGGGCACCGGTTAGTTGAGGTAATATGTACATGTAGGTAGAGTTATTAAAGTGACTGTGCATGATTACAACAGAGAGTAGCAGCGGTGTACATGGGGGGGGGGGGGGGGGTGCAAATAGTCTGGGTGGCTGTTTGATTAGAAGTACAGGAGTCTGATGGCTTTGGTGTAGAAGCTGTTTTGAAGCCTCTTGGATATAGATTTGGCGCTCCGGTACCGCTTGCCGTGCGGTACCAGAGAGAACAGTCTATGACTAGGGTGGCTGGAGTCTTTGACAATTTTTAGGGCCTTCCTCTGACATCGCCTGGTGGCAGGAAGCTTGGCCCCAGTCATGTACTGGGCCGTACGCACCACCCTCTGTAGTGCCGAGCAGTTGCCATACCAGGCAGTGATGCAACCAGTCAGGATGCTCTCGATGGTGCAGCTGTAGAACCTTTTGAGGATCTGAGGACCCATGCCATATCTTTTCAGTCTCCTGAGGGGGAAGAGGTTTTGTCGTGCCCTCTTCATGACTCTTCATGGTGACTGTCTTGGACCATGTTAGTTTGTTGGTGCTGTGGACACCAAGGAACTTGAAGCTCTCAACCTGCTCCACTACAATCGATGATAATGGGGGCGTGCTCGGTCCACTTTTTCCTGTAGTCCACAATCATCCCCTTTGTCTTGGTCACGTTGAGAGAGAGGTTGTAATCCTGGCACCACACGGCCAGGTCTCTGACCTCCTCCCTATAGGCTGTCTCATCATTGTCGGTGATCAGGCCTACCACGGCTGTGTCATCGGCAAACTTAATGATGGTGTTGGAGTCGTGCCTGGTCGTGCAGTAATGAGTGAACAGGGAGTACAAGAGGGGACTGAGCACGCACCCCTGAGGGGCCCCTGTGTTGAGGACTGGCGTGGCGGATGTGTTGTAACCTACCTTTACCACCTGGGGGCGGCCCGTCCAGTCCAGGATCCAGTTGCAGAGGGAGGTGTTTAGTCCCAAGGTCCTTAGCATATTGATGAGCTTTGAGGACCCTATGATGTTGAACGCTGAGCTGTAGTCAATGAATAGCATTCTCGTGTTCATAGGTGTTCCTTTTGTCCATACGGGAAAGGGAAGTGTTAGGGCGGTATGCAAATTGGAGTGGGTCTAGGGTTTCTGGGATAATGGGGTTGATATGATCCATGGCCAGCCTTTCAAAGCACTTCATGGCTACAGACGTGAGTGCTACGGGACGGCAGTCATTTAGGCAGGTTACCTTAGTGTTCTTGGGCACAGGGACTATGGTGGTCTGCTTAAAACTTGTTGGTATTACAGACACGGACAGGGAGAGGTTGAACATTTCAGTTAAGACACTTGCCAGTTGGTCAGCGCATGCTCGCAGTACACTTCCTGGTAATCCGTCTGGCCCTGCGGCCTTATGAATGTTGACCTGTTTAAATGTCTTTGTCACGGATCTCCCCGATACTGATGCTCATTCTGTTCACCAGTTCCGGAGGTCTATGTCACCGGTTTTCTAAGCTTCACTGAACGGGATTCATTGTCATCAACCCCGGACTGTCTTGTATGATTACACACACCTGGTTCCCATTTCCTCTGATCAGTACATTATATTTGTGCCCTCTGTCTTTGTCAGTTATTGTTCCCATGTCCATTGGTGGTGTGAGTACCTATGCGTTGGCGCAGCAGTTATGCTGCGTGCTATATATATTGTGTGTTATGTGTATCATCCCGTGTCGGTTTACCCTCGCTTTTTTGTTTGGGTACAGCCCAGTGTTTTTGTATAGATGTTGGTTTTGGGTGTCATAAATCTTCTTCTGGCTGCAAGGGAAAGTGTTGAGTAGCCAGTGAAATCGTGCCCATTTCAAACGGCCTCCTACTCAATTCTTGCTCGTACAATATGGATATTATTATTAATATTGGATAGAAAACACTCTCTAGTTTCTAAAACCGTTGGAATTATTTCTCTGAGTGAAACAGAATTCATTTGGCAGCACTTTCCCTGACCAGGAAGTGAAATGTCAGAAATATGTGTTCTGTTCAACTTGATGCCTATATATGGTCATGACACTTAGGAGTCTACTTACACTCCATACGTCTTCCTCTTGGTCTCAAGAGGATGTGAGAGAAGAAATTTTGTGTTCATCTTGGTCAGGGGTGGAATAAAAGCTATTTCTTTGACGTGACCGTCCACTTCCGGTTCTCTGAAACGCGCGACAAGGAAGTGCCATTGCCTTCTGTTTTGCTGCCGTAATAGACGAAAATTATCCCTGGCTCGGAATTTTTTTGATACATGTGAACATATCATCGTAATGTATGTTTTTTCAATATAGTTTAATCAGATTATTGAAATTTTTTCGGGAGTTTTGCCGTGTTCCGTCCTCTGACTGTGTTTACGTCGGAGAGATTTGTGCCACTCGGCTAGTGCCAATGCTAAGTGAAGAGGGAAATTTGCCATTCTGAATCCAAACAACGACTCATCTGGACAGAGGACACCTTGTTCAACATTCTGATGAAAGATCAGCAAAAGTAAGAGCCAATTTATGATGTTATTTCATATGTCTGTCGTGCATGTTGACTGGTCGTGGGCGCCCAAGTTTTTCTGTCTATTGCTGCTATGCTAATATCACGCTACATTTTGTTTGCGCTGTAAAACATTTAATAAATCGGAAATATTGTCTAGAATCACAAGATGCCTGTCTTTCAATTGCTGTACACTATGTATTTTTCAGAAATGTTTTATGATGAGTAATTAGGTATTTGACGTTGGTGTCTGTAAATATTATGGCTGCATTCGGTGCAATTTCTGATTGTAGCTGAAATGTAAACTATGAATTATACCTGAAATATGCAAATTTTTTGAAAAAAACATATGCTATACAATAAATATGTTATCAGATTGTCATCTGATGAGGTTGTTTCTTGGTTAGTGGCTATTTTTATCTTTATTTGGCCGAATTTGTGATAGCTACTGATGGAGTAAAAAACTGATGGAGTAAGAAAAGTGGTGTCTTTTGCTAACGTGGTTAGCTAATAGATTTACACATTGTGTCTTCCCTGTAAAACATTTAAAAAATCGGACATGTTGGCTTGATTCACAAGATGTGCACCTTTCATCTGGTGTCTTGGACTTGTTAACTTTTACTGCCTCAGAAACCCGGATCCGGGATCAAAAAAATACAGGTTGGACATGAAATGAAAGATGCATTAGTTATTAATGCAACCGCAGAGTTAGATTTTTAAAATTAACGTTACTAGACATACAGTGTGCGTTACAGCCAGACTAGTGCCGCAATAACGGCGTGACTATTCACCATTATTGAGTTTACATTTTTCCACATAAAAACGGAATAACATCATAAATAGCTCTTACTTTTCGACGAGCTTCCATCAGAATCTTGCCATGGTGGTTCTTTGTCCAAAAGAATCGTTGCTTGGTTGTAAAACGTTGCATTTAACTTCTGATATATTAGCTAACAGTAGCTAACCATAGCTATTTTGCCCCAACGTGTCCAAATCCTCAAGGCGCAATACTGAGGAAATTCCGAAAAATAGCAATATACTCGCATAATCTGATATAACTCGGTTTAAAATAGCTTCGTTATGATGCTTCTAACACCTATGTCTAATTAAATTACAGATGGATACATCTAATGTTTAAAATTGAGCGTTTGAAAATGGCATCCTGAGGTCCACTTCGCGCAATGTTCAGCTTCGAAAGGAAGACTCCTCTCGCTCCTTGGCCTTTTATAACCTCTAAGAGCTACGCAGCAAGCCCATTCCACTTCTCATTGGTTACTGACATCCAGGGGAAGGCGGGTGCAGTTCATGTCGTTCCATAGGAAAAACACAGACTTTTAAAATTGATCTGAAATCAGAGCTTCGCTCTCAGACCATCGCAGTACCTGTCATGGATTTCGCTGTAGAAAGAGTTCTGGGTCACCCACAGACAAAATTCCAACGGCTATAGAAACTAGAGAGTGTTTTCTATCCAATAGAATTAATAATATGCATATTGTACGATCAAGAATTGAGCACGAGGCAGTTTAATTTGGCGACACCCAGAAATAAAAAATGCTAATTGCGCCACCTATTGGCAAAAGGTTAATGTGTGAAAGTTAAATATTTGAAAAAAAAATATCTTTTGAATTTCGCGCCCTGCACTTTGAGCTGGATGTTGTCATAAGTGTACCGGTGTCGGGCTGCCTGTCTCCAAAATCCTTTATACCAGCGTGACAGAATAACCAATGCGAAAATGGAGACAGCAGGAAAGACCGAGCTGACGACTATTGTAGGGACAGTACAGCACCATGAGGACTGTCTGTCCAGACTCGGTATCGGACAGTGTGCTGGCAACCATCCTGCGCTTGGAGGGGAGTGTGCAATCCCTCCAGTCTCCAGCACCGATTCTGGTACCAGCTCCCACACCACGACCTATCTCCGTTCCATCGGAGCCAGTCCGTATAATACCCTTGTCCCTCCCGGAGTGATTCGACGGCACACCAGCAAGATGAAAGCGGTTCCTTCTACAATGTGACCTGTACCTCGCTCGCTACACCGGGGCTGTTTCCAGAAGAGACAGGGTTGCCACAGTCATCTCGGCACTGACCGGACGGGCCCTGGACTGGGGTGCCCCGGTCTGGGAGACGGGCAGACACGAGGTCGAGTCCTACGAGCGCTTCACCCTCCTCTTCCACTCGGTGTTTGATCATCCTGTGGAGATCCGAGAGGAGGGTGAGCGTCTACTCCGACTACGCCAGGGATCTAGGACCGCATCAGTGTTGACCCTGGAGTTCCGGACCATCGCAGCCTCCACCGGATGGAACGAGTTGGCTCTGGTTACCGTTATCCGCAACGGACTGAGGGAGGAGGTACAGCTGGAGTTAGCCTGCCGTAATGACAACCTCTCATTCGACCAGCTCATCAGCATGGCGATCCGGTTGGACAACCTCCTGCGGTCCCGAAGAAGACCTGTGTGGAATTCAGAACCCATGGCTACCCCTGCTCCGTGGCCAGAGCTGATGGAGATGAGCTTGGCACATTTGCCCGAGACAGAGCATAGGAGAAGGAGGAATCTGCGCTTCTGCTTCTATTGTGGAGAAAAGGGGTCATTTCTCCACGACCTGCTCACTATCCACTAGGAAGCGAGGAGGTGACAAGCCAGGGAATTTTCCTGCACCAACCCAGGTAGAAGGCAAGGTTTCCTCTCCTTGTCTGTCAAATCGACCAGTGTGTTTTCCTGTTAAATTCCTGAGTACCCTAGCCCTTCACTCCCGTTAGCTCTGATTGATTCCGGAGCTACCTGGAATCTCTTAGATAGCGCACTGGCCACTGCATTATGCATACCTTTGGTTCCCCTACAGTTACCCATTCCAGTTCGAGCCCTGGATAATCATCCAATAGGGACAGGGCTCGTGCATCACATTACTGTTCCTGTTTCTTTGCTGACCCATGACTATCCTTCAGAACAGATCACTTTCTTGATTATAAACACTCCCACGTACCCCATTGTTTTAGGTCTCCCCTGGTTGAGTTCGCATAACCCGGTTATTTCCTGCTCCGAGAGGAGACTGCTGGGTTGGTCGCAGGAGTGTCAGGGGAGGTGTCTCGCAGAGTCTGTCAACACCACTATGGTGGAAAGTCCAGACTGTGCTCCTCAAGTGGATTTACCAGAGGAGTACCAGGATCTGCACCGGGTTTTCTCAAAGACCCAGGCTACACGAATGCCTCCCCATTGCTCCTGGGACTGTGCCATTAAACTGTTGTCTGACGCAGCCCTCCCGAGAGGACATGTCTATCCCCTCTCCTATGCGGAGACCGAGCCATGGAGAACTATCACCAGCCTCCTCAAGCTTCTTTTTTGTCAAGAAGAAAGATGGGGGACTGCGCCCCTGCATTGATTATCGAACACTGAACAAGGCCATCGTCAACTTCAGCTATCCTTTACCCCTCATCCCAAACATCATCGAAGAAATGCACGGGCGCAGTACTTCACGAAGCTGGAATTGAGGAGCGCCTACAATCTGGTGCGCATTCGTACAGGTAATGAATGGAAGACTGCTTTTCCCACGACCACGGGTCATTATGAGTAACTCATAATGCCCTTTGGTCTGTCTAATGCTCTTTCAGTCTTCGAGGCCTTCATCAACGAAGTGTTTCGGGACATGCTGGGACTGGGCGTAGTGGTCTATATAGACAACATTTTGGTCTATTCTGCTGACCGCATCAAGCATGTCTCGTTAGTCAGGTCTGTGAATACTGTTGGAGCATGATCTATATGTTAAACAGGAGAAATTTTTGTTTTGGGTGTATTAAAAACTCCTATTGTGTATTCCGGCGCCTGTCTCCAAAATCCTTTATACCAGCGTGACAGTCTTACTCACATGGGCTGCGAAGAGCGTGATCACACAGTCTTAGAAGCACAAGCATTTCGCTACACTCGCATTAACTTCTGCTAACCACGTGTATGTGACCAATAACATTTTATTTTATTTGACATTTAACATGTTGATAGAAATTTGGTAAAACAGATCTAAGTTTCCATGTATTTAATTCCCCGATTACTAGAAGCGCTGCCTCTGCGTGAGCATTTTCTTGTTTGCTTATAGCATAATACAGCTCATTCAGTGTGGTCTTAGTGCCAGCATCAGTCTGTGGTGGTATGTAGACAGCTACGAAATATACAGATGAAAACTCTCTAGGTAGATAGTGTGGTCTACAGCTTATCATGAGATATTCTACCTCAGGTCGAGCAAAACCTCGAGACTTCCTTAGATATTGTGCACCAGCTGTTAACCTCTCTGGGATCGCGGGACGCTTGCGTCCCAACAGCCTGTTAAAATGTAGAGCGCCAGATTCAAAAAAATTATATAAAATTAAACTTGATTAAATCACACATATAAGATACCAAATTAAAGCTACACTCGTTGTGAATCCAGCCAACATGTCAGATTTCAAAAAGGCTTTTCGGCGAAAGCATAAGATGCTATTATCTGATGATAGCCCAATGTAAACAAGAGAGTGTAGCCTATTTCAACCATGCTGGAGCTACTCAAAACGCAGAAATAAAATATAAAACATGCATTACCTTTGACGAGATTCTTTTGTTGGCACTCCAATATGACCCATAAACAACACAAATGGTCCTTTTGTTCGATTAATTCCGTCCATATATATCCAAATTGTCAATTTATTTGGCGCCGTTGTACCAGAAAAAGCATCGTCCAATTTGCACAGTCACGACAAAATATCTAAAAAAAATTACCTCTAAACTTTGCCAAAACATTTCAAAGTACTTTTGTAATACAACTGTAGGTATTTGAATCCAAGAATCCAAGAATCCAAGATGGCGTAGCAGTCAGATGACCTTTGTCCTCGTCCTGTCCCGTGTATATATATTTTATATATTTTTCTTCGCATTTCTTTTTATATATATTTTTTTCTTCTTAAAAACTCAACTTCAAAACACTCTCCTGCAACCCACCTCACCAAATGTGGTGCGGATCTGTTTTTTTTCCTCAAAGGTATTATTCACCTCGTATCCGAAATCAACAACAGAAGCTAGCCAGAAGTTAGCCAGCTCACAAGCTAACGTTAGTAGTTCAGCTAACCACAGCTAGCGCTCATCAGCTATCCTTTAGCTCGGAAAACTATTGCCAGTTTTGTACAACGCGACTCAGACCAGAGCATACCAGACCTTTTTTCTCTCCATATCCCCGGATTTTTACCGCAAGTTCTGGACATTTACACCTGGATCTTGCAGCTAACCAGCTGCTATCCGAGTGACTATTGGCTAACATCAATTCCGGAGCAAACACCAATTATCCCGGAGCTAGCCAGCTGAAGAGTTCCATCAGCCACTCCTGGGCTACAATCACCTATCCGGACCCGTTTACTGCCGATGCGGAGCCCCACCGGGCCTTCACGACTGGGATACCGACGTTATCTGCCCGAGGGAGTTATTCAACTGACCCCTCCATCGCGACGTAACCTGAACGCCCATATGCTAACTGCGGCACGCTAATCGTTAGCTGTCTTGAGCATATCGGCTGCTATCTGAACAGACAACCTCTCTTTCGCCATCGCCATCCGGCTTGGATTCTCTGTCGACACGACCACGTCTGGTCTGCAGACGAATAGCCCATCCGCTGTGCCCTCAACCGGCCTCCGTCTGAGCAGACCCCCTCCATCTGAGCAGACCTCCCCCCGGGCTACTAACTTTAAACGCCGCGGGCTAGTTTAGTGAAGGCCTCACTGCCCCATCTACGGCTGCCCCCTGGACACTATGATCACTTGGCTACATAGCTGATGCCTGCTTGACTGTCCATTAATTCACGGTACTCCATTCCGTTTATTTGTGTTTTATCTGTCGGCTCTGTGCTTTAACTCAGGATCTGTGTGTAGTTAATCGGACCCTCTCTGCCTAGCCGTCGCCATTTTTACCTACTGTTGCTGTGTTAGCTGACTAGCTGCTGTTATATCACCTGTTGTTTTAGCTAGCTCTGACTAGCTGCTGTTATATCACCTGTTGTTTTAGCTAGCTCTCCCAATCAAGACCTGCAATCACTTTACGCCTTACTGCATGTCTCCCTCAAATATCAATATGCCTTGCATACTGTTGTTCAGGCTAGTTATCATTGTTTTGGTTTGCAATGGACCCCGTAGTTCCACTCTCCGTACCTCTGATACCTCCTTTGTCCCACCCCCCACACATGCGGTGACCTCACCCATTGAGACCAGCATGTCCAGAGATACAACCTCTCTTATCATCACCCAGTGCCTGGGCTTGCCTCCGCTGTACCCGTGCCCCACCATACCCTGGTCTGCACATTATGCCCAGAATCTATTCTACCACGCCCATAAATCTGCTCCTTTTATTCCTTGTCCCCAACGCTCTAGGCGACCAGTTTTGATAGCCTTTAGCCGCACCCTCATCCTGCTACTCCTCTGTTCCTCGGGTGATGTGGAGGTAAACCCAGGCCCTGCATGTCCCCAGTCACCCTCATTTGTTGACTTCTGTGATCGAAAAAGCTTTGGCCTCATGCATGTCAACATCAGAAGCCTCCTCCCTAAGTTTGCCTTACTCACCGCTTTAGCACACTCTGCCAACCCTGATGTCCTCGCCGTGTCCGAATCCTGGCTTAGGAAGGCCACCAAAAATTCTGAGATTTCCATACCCAACTATAACACTTTCCGTCAAGATAGAACTGCCAAAGGGGGAGGAGTTGCAATCTACTGCAGAGATAGCCTGCAAAGTTCTGTCATACTTTCCAGGTCTATGCCCAAACAGTTCGAACTTCTAATTTTAAAAATTAATCTCTCCAAAAATAAGTCTCTCACTGTTGCCGCCTGCTACCGACCCCCCTCAGCTCCCAGCTGTGCCCTGGACACCATCTGTGAATTGATCGCTCCCCATCTAGCTTCAGAGTTTGTTCTGTTAGGTGACCTAAACTGGGATATGCTTAACACCCCGGCAGTCCTACAATCTAAGCTTGATGCCCTCAATCTCACACAAATCATCAAGGAACCCACCAGGTACAACCCTAAATCCGTAAACATGGGCACCCTAATAGACATTATCCTGACCAACTTGCCCTCCAAATACACCTCTGCTGTCTTCAATCAAGATCTCAGCGATCACTGCCTCATTGCCTGTATCCGCCACGGGTCCGCGGCCAAACGACCACCCCTCATCACTGTCAAACGCTCCCTAAAACACTTCTGCGAGCAGGCCTTTCTAATCGACCTGGCCCGGGTACCCTGGAAGGATATTGACCTCATCCCGTCAGTTGAGGATGCCTGGTCATTCTTTAAAAGTTACTTCCTCACCATATTAGACAAGCATGCTCCGTTCAAAAAATGCAGAACCAAGAACAGATATAGCCCTTGGTTCACTCCAGACCTGACTGCCCTCGACCAGCACAAAAACATCCTGTGGCGAACTGCAATAGCATCGAAGAGCCCCCGCGATATGCAACTGTTCAGGGAAGTCAGGAACCAATACACGCAGTCAGTCAGGAAAGCAAAGGCCAGCTTTTTCAAGCAGAAATTTGCATCCTGTAGCTCTAACTCCAAAAAGTTCTGGGATACTGTAAAGTCCATGGAAAACAAGAGCACCTCCTCCCAGCTGCCCACTTCACTGAGGCTAGGTAACACGGTCACCACTGATAAGTCCATGATAATCGAAAACTTCAACAAACATTTCTCAATGGCTGGCCATGCCTTCCTCCTGGCGACTCCAACCTTGGCCAACAGCCCCTACCCCCCCGCTGCTACTCGCCCAAGCCTCCCCAGCTTCTCCTTTACCCATATCCAGATAGCAGATGTTCTGAAAGAGCTGCAAAATCTGGATCCATACAAATCAGCTGGGCTTGACAATCTGGACCCCCTATTTCTGAAACTGTCCGCCGCCATTGTCGCACCCCCTACTACCAGCCTGTTCAACCTCTCCTTCGTATCATCTGAGATCCCCAAGGATTGGAAAGCTGCCGCGGTCATCCCCCTCTTCAAAGGGGGAGACACCCTGGACCCAAACTGTTACAGACCTATATCCATCCTGCCCTGCCTATCTAAGGTCTTCGAAAGCCAAGTGAACAAACAGATCACTGACCATCTCGAATCCCACCGTACCTTCTCCGCTGTGCAATCCGGTTTCCGAGCCGGTCACGGGTGCACCTCAGCCACGCTCAAGGTACTAAACGATGTCATAACCGCCATCGATAAAAGACATTACTGTGCAGCCGTCTTCATCGACCTGGCCAAGGCTTTCGACTCTGTCAATCACCATATTCTTATCGGCAGACTCAGTAGCCTCGGTTTTTCTAATGACTGCCTTGCCTGGTTCACCAACTACTTTGCAGACAGAGTTCAGTGTGTCAAATCGGAGGGCATGTTGTCCGGTCCTCTGGCAGTCTCTATGGGGGTACCACAGGGTTCAATTCTCGGGCCGACTCTTTTCTCTGTATACATCAATGATGTTGCTCTTGCTGCGGGCGATTCCCTGATCCACCTCTATGCAGACGACACCATTCTGTACACTTCCGGCCCTTCCTTGGACACTGTGCTATCTAACCTCCAAACGAGCTTCAATGCCATACAACACTCCTTCCGTGGCCTCCAACTGCTCTTAAACGCTAGTAAAACCAAATGCATGCTTTTCAACCGTTCGCTGCCTGCACCCGCACGCCCGACTAGCATCACCACCCTGGACGGTTCCGACCTAGAATATGTGGACATCTATAAGTACCTAGGTGTCTGGCTAGACTGCAAACTCTCCTTCCAGACTCATATCAAACATCTCCAATCCAAAATCATATCTAGAGTCGGCTTTCTATTCCGCAACAAAGCCTCCTTCACTCACGCCGCCAAACTTACCCTAGTAAAACTGACTATCCTACCGATCCTCGACTTCGGCGATGTCATCTACAAAATAGCTTCCAATACTCTACTCAGCAAACTGGATGCAGTCTATCACAGTGCCATCCGTTTTGTTACTAAAGCACCTTATACGACCCACCACTGCGACCTGTAGGCCCTAGTCGGCTGGCCCTCGCTACATGTTCGTCGTCAGACCCACTGGCTCCAGGTCATCTACAAGGCTATGCTAGGTAAAGTGCCGCCTTATCTCAGTTCACTGGTCACGATGGCTACACCCACCCGTAGCACGCGCTCCAGCAGGTGTATCTCACTGATCATCCCTAAAGCCAAAACCTGATTTGGACGCCTTTCCTTCCAGTTCTCTGCTGCCTGCGACTGGAACGAATTGCAAAAATCTCTGAAGTTGGAGACTTTTATCTCCCTCAACAACTTTAAAAATCTGCTATCCGAGCAGCTAACCGATCGCTGCAGCTGTACATAGTCCATCTGTAAACTACCCACCCAATTTACCTACCTCATCCCCCATACTGCTTTTATTTATTTACTTTTCTGCTCTTTTGCACACCAGTATCTCTTCTTGCACATGATCATCTGATGATTTATCACTCCAGTGTTAATCTGCTAAATTGTAATTACTCGATTTATTGCCTACCTCATGCCTTTTGCACACATTGTATATAGATTCTCTTTTTTCTACCATGTTATTGACTTGTTTTTTGTTTACTCCATGTGTAACTCTGTGTTGTTGTCTGTTCACACTGCTATGCTTTATCTTGGCCAGGTCGCAGTTGCAAATGAGAACTTGTTCTCAACTAGCCTACCTGGTTAAATAAAGGTGAAATAAAATAAAAATAAAAATAAAATAAAAAATTTGTAAACGTTAATAATCGATCAAATTGAAGACGGGTCAATCTGTTTTCAATACAGGATATCAACAAGCTCACGGTACTTTTCAAGTCTTGCTCAACTCTCAAACATAAATACAAGACGTCACTCCACTTCCGGGTCAATATCTTTCTCAGTTCTCTAATGAAAAACCTTAACCTTTTTCCATACAATGGCGACATCCAGTGGAAGCAGTAGAAACTGCGTGGATAGTGATTAGAATTCTGGTTTGCCCATGAGAACCCATTGAACACACAATGACTTAAAAAAAAAAGGTTGGTCCTCAGGGTTTTGACTGCTATATAAGTTCTGTTATACTTACAGATATGATTCCAACACTTTTAGAAACTTCAGAGTGTTTTCTATCCAAATCTAGTAATAATATGCATATCTTATATTCTGGGGATGAGTAGAACGAAGTTGAAATTGTGCACGCTATTTTTCCATATGTGAAAACTCTGCACCCTATCCCCAAGAAGTTAATTACAAAAATACATAGTCCCCCGCCCCTTGTCTACCAGATGCCGCTGTTCTATTCTGCCGATACAGCGTATAACCAGCCAGCTGTATGTTGATAATGTCGTCGTTCAGCCATGACTCTGTGAAGCATAATATAATACAGTTGATTGTCCCGTTGGTAGTTTAATCTTCTGTGTAGGTCATCGATTTTATTTTCCAAAGATTGCACGTTTGCTAGCAGAATGGAAGGAAGTGTTTTTTTTTTTGATCGCCTACGAATTCTCAGAAGGCAGGCCTTTTTCTCTGCCTTCTCTTCACGCAAATGACGGGGATCTGGTCCTGTTCCCGAGAGAGCAGTAAATCATTCAAGTCCGGCTCGTCGGACTTGTCAAAGGAAAAAAAGGATTCTTCCTGTCCGTGGTGAGTAATCACAATTCTGATGTCCAGAAGTGATTTATGGTCATAAGAGACGGTAGCAGCAACATTATGTACAAAATAAGTTTTAAAAAGTTACAAACAACGCAAAGAAATGCACAAAAAAAACACAATTGGTTAGGAATACGCAAAATGTCAACCTTGTTCTCCAATGCCATCTTGCATACATCTGGGCTGTCTTGAAGAGATAGCTTCATTAGCTTCCCCACAGAAAAGCCACTAACCTTCACACATCTAGATGGCCGTGCGGGATGGGTGTGGAGCCAGAGACAGCAGTGGGGTCAAACTGTAGAACCCAGTTCCTACATTTGAATATACAAATGGATTTTTTCAAACAAAACTACAATACATTTTATCACTGGGGCCATCTGTCATGCCCTGATCTGTTTCACCTGTCCTTGTGATTGTCTCCACCACCTCCAGGTGTCACTTATTTTCCCCAGTGTTTTTGATCCCTGTGTTTCCTGTCTCTCTGTGCCAGTTTGTCTTGTATGTTTCCGTCAACCCGCTTTTTTCCCTTTCTCCTAATTTTTGCATTCTCTTTTTTCTAGTCCTCCCGGTTTTGACCCTTGCCTGTTTCTGGACTTTGTACCCGTTGCCTGACCATTCTGCCTGTCTTGACCACGAGCCTGACCATGACCATTCTCTTGCCTACCCCTTTGGATTAATAAACATTGTAAGACTCCAACCATCTGCCTCCTGTGTCTGCATTTGGGACTCGCCTTGTGCCTTGATACCCTCAGAGCAAGATTACTGAACGTAAGTAGATTATTTACCTTCCGAGGTGAATGTATCAAACCAGTTGATGCTACAAGCTTGGCACACATGTATTTGGGGAGTTTATCCCATTATTCTCTGCAGATCCACTCAAGCTTTGTCAGGTTGGTTGGGGAGCGTAGCTGCACAGCTATTTTCAGGTCTCTCCAGAGATGTTCGATTGGATTCAAGTCTGACTATGGCTGGGCCACTCAAGGACAATGATACTTGTCCTGAAGCCACTCATGCATTGTCTTGGCTGTGTGCTGAGGGTTGTTGTCCTGTTGGGAGGTGAACCTTTGCCCCGGTCTGAGGTCCAGGGCGTTCTGTAGCAGGTTTTCATCAAGGATCTATCTCACTTTGCTCCGTTCATCGTTCACTCGATCCTTACTAGTCTCCCAGTACCTGGCGCTGAAAAACATCCCCACAGCATTATGCTGCCACCACCATGCCTCACTGTAGGGATGGTGCCAGGTTTCCTTCAGACGTGACGGTTGGCATTCAGGCCAAGCAGTTCATTCTTGGTTTCATCAGACCAAAGAATCTTGTTTCTCATGGTCTGAGAGTCATTTAGTTGCCTTTTGGCAAACTCCAAGCAAGCTGTCATGTGCCTTTTACTAGCAGTGGCTTCCGTCTGGCCACTCTACCATAAAGGTCTGATTGGTGGAGTGCTGCATAGATGGTTGTCCTTCTGGAAGGTTCTCTCATCTCCACAGAGGAACTCTGGTGCTCTGTCAGAGTGACCATTGGGTTCTTGGTCACCTGCCTGACCAAGGCCTTCTCCCCTGATTGCTAAATTTGGCCGGGTGGCCAGCTCTAGGAAGAGTCTTGGTGGTTCCAAACTTCTTCCATTTAAGAATGATGGAGGCCACAGCGCTCTTGGAGACTTTTAATGCTGCAGACATTAGACAGGTGTGTGCCTTTCCAAATCATGTCCCATCAATTTAATTTACCACAGGTGGACTCCAATCAAGTTGTAGAAACATCATAAGGATGATCACTGGAAATTGGATGCACCTGAGTTCAATATCGAGTCTTACAACAAAGTTTATGTAAATAATATATTTCTGTTTTTTTATTTGTAATAAATGTGCAAACATTTCTAAAAATCTGTTTTCGCTTTGACGTTAACCTGGTATTGTGTGTAGATTGATGACGATTTAAAAATATATATATTTTAGAATAAGGCTGTAATGTGGCGAAATGTGGAAAAAAGGAAGGGGTAGAATACTTTCCGAATGCACTGTACATATTGTAGCCTACATATGATGGTGTGGGCAGTCCTGCAAAATCCCAGCTCTGGTATTGAGTCCCTGACTGTGCACTCAGTTAAACAAAGACATGTTGAGTTTCATGTTTCCAAACAATAGGCCTAAATGATATTTTTTTGCATAAACCATTGATGGATCTGAGGGATACTGACACCTATTGCTGTTGGATATTGGGCCATTAAAGACAAGACTGGTATTGGGCTCTGCAAAGAAATCTCAAACAGTTTTCTATAGTTCAGCTTCTTGCATTCGTTTGGATTGGCACAGATAACAACCAATGAGTGATCTGCAGATGAGAGTGGTGTTGCTGCACTCAAGGAAAACTGGCTAGCTACTGAAAGTAACTTTGATTGACATTCATTCTCAGCCATAACATATGATAGTATTGTATAGGCTAAATGTAAAGCGTAGGCCTTTATGTTAAAATAAAAGTGACTGTATTTGTATTGTTAGTTTTGATAAAATTGTTTTGATAAAATTGTGTTACGCACACACGCAGGGTTGGGTAGGTTACTTTCTAAATGTAATTCGTTACAGTTACTAGTTACCTGTCAAATTGCATTCAGTAATATAACTTTCGGATTACCCAAACTCAGTTACGTAATCTGATTATTCAGTTACTTTTAGATTACTTCACCCTTAAGAGGCATTAGAAGACAAATGTATGTTACCAATTGACCGACATCTATTGCAGGATAAATCAATGTACCCCTTGATCTTCAAGAATAGGACATGGAAATTAGGGATTCGATCCTGCAACTTTTCGGTTATTGCCCCAACACCACTGTGCTACCTCCCGCCCCAAAATGTAACCACTCTCAGATTAATAGAGTGGTCAGAGCGGCAGGTACCCTAGTGGTTAGAGTGTTGGACTAGTAACCGAAAGGTTGCAAGATCGAATCCCTTAGCTGACAAGGTTCAAATCTGCCGTTCTGCCCCTGAACAAGGTAGTTAACCCACTGTTCCTAGGCTGTCATTGAAAATAAGAATTTGTTCTTAACTGACTTGTCTAGTTAAAGAAAGGTAAAATAAAAAAAATAGCTATGGATGCAAGGACTGACCATCCATGATATCAAAATTATTGTTTTAATCATGTTATGTGGCTATACAGTGTTCTTTACATTTACAACGTTTACAAACGTTGGAGAAAAACAAACGTATTTTTGGGGTTTTCATGGAGTGTGACAGTTGAACTAAGCTCATGAGGAATTGATTATAAAGTTATATTCTTCAAGAATAAATGGATATATATTTATAGTGTAAGTCGGAAGTTTACATACACTTAGGTTGGAGTCATTAAAACTTGTTTTTCAACCACTCCACACATTTCTTGTTCTCAAACTATAGTCTTGGCGAGTCGGTTAGGACATCTACTTTGTACATGACACAAGTAATCTTTCCAACAATTGTTTACAGACAGATTGTTTCACTTATAATTCACTGTATCACAATTCCAGTGGGTCAGAAGTTTACATACACTAAGTTGACTGTGCCTTTAAACAGCTTGGAAAATTCTAGAAAATGATGTCATGGCTTTAGAAGCTTCTGATAGGCTAATTGACATCTTTTGAGTCAATTGGACCTGTGGATGTATTTCAAGGCCTACCTTCAAACTCAGTGCCTCTTTGCTTGACATCATGGGAAAATCAAAAGAAATCAGCTCCACAGTTCTGGTTCATCATTGGGAGCAATTTCCAAACGCCTGAAGGTACCACGTTCATCTGTACAAACAATAGTACGCAAGGATAAACACCACGGGACCACGCAGTCGTCATACCGTTCAGGAAGGAGATGCATTCTGTCTCCTAGAGATGAATGTACTTTGTTGTGGAAAGTGCAAATCAATCCCAGAACAACAGCAAAGGACCTTGTGAAGATGCTGGAGGAAACAGGTACAAAAGTATCTATATCCACAGTAAAACGAGTCCTATATCAACATAACCTGAAAGGCCAGACTACGGTTTGCAACTGCACAAGGGGACAAAGATTGTACTTTTTGGAGAAATGTCCTCTGGTCTGATGAAACAAAAACAGAGCTGTTTGGCCATAATGACCATCGTTATGTTTGGAGGAAAAAGGTGGAGGCTTGCAAGCCGAAGAACACCATCCCAACCGTGAAGCACGGGGGTGGCAGCATCATGTTGTGGGTGTGCTTTGCTGCGGTTGGGACTGGTGCACTTCACAAAATAGATGGCATCATGAGGTAGGAAAACCATGTGGATATATTGAAGCAACATCTCAAGACATCAGTCAGGAAGTTAAAGCTTGGTCTCAAATGGGTCTTCCAAATGGACAATGACCCCAAGCATACTTACAAAGTTGTGGCAAAATGGGTTAAGGACAACAAAGTCAAGGTATTGGAGTTGCATCACAAAGCCCTAACCTCAATCCTATAGAAAATGTGTGGGTATTACTGAAAAAGCATGTGCGAGCAAGGAGGCCTATAAAACCTGACTCAGTTACACCAGCTCTCTCAGGAGGAATGGGCCAAAATTCACCCAACTTATTGTGGGAAGCTTGTGGAAGGCTACCCGAAACATTTGACCCACGTTAAACAATTTAAAGGCAATGCTACCAAATACTAATTGAGTGTATGTAAACTTTTGACCCACTGGGAATGTAATGAAAGAAATAAAAGCTGAAGTAAATCACACTCTCTACTGTTATTCTGACATTTCACATTCTTAAAATAAAGTGGGGATCCTAACTGACCTTAAACAGGGAATTTTTACTAGGATTAAATGTCAGGAATTGTGAAAAACTTTGTTTAAATGTATTCAGCTAAGGTGTATGTAAACCTCCGACATCAACTCCAAATATATAACGTATAAATCCAATAATGGACTTATAATTGCAGATTGACCCTTTTAAGTCTATCAAAAGTGTGTGAGTTTGAGCATCTGTCCATTAGGCCTATGGATAATTATTTTTTTTATCAGCATTAATTAGATTGAGCAATAAAATCCTCACTTTTAATCCATATGCTGGGATCCGCACTATGCAGCTGTTGCAAGAGCGCATTTTTCACTGGCTGTCCACTGGTTTCAAAAACAATGATTGATAGGCAGCCTAAACTACTTGAATTCAACCATCATTGGTTTCAAATACACATTAAGAGTTGTGAATAGCCATCCACAACAACCACAATCCTTAAAGTGCAAATAGCTAAATGAGAGAGCAGCAGTGTGATTCACATCAATGCGCTATGTTGACATTAATAATAAGTTAAAGCCGTATCGCTGTAGACCACACCGCTGCTGTCATCCTTACCTCCCAGCGTTAATTCAAGGTGGATAATATTTGAAGGCCGACAGCAGTCGCACCATTGGAAGACATAGCTTGGACTGTACCCTACAAAAGCCTGTTCCTGCTCTTTTCCCGTGATCCATCAAACACATTTGGTGTGTCATCATAGTGGTCTCTGACTTGTGGTAAGACTCGCTCAGGTGGAACTAATGTAAACTTCTGGCTTTTTTTCAATGCTGATTTGAATGTCACTGAGAAGACAGAGAAGTGTCAAAGATTTTTCCCCCCCAAACATCCTTTCTGAATTTAAAAGTAATCCTCAAAATAATCAAGTTTTTCTAAAGTATCTGTAATCTGATTACAACATTATGATGGTAATTTAATGGATACAGTTACCGTTTTTTTCTATCAATCAAATTTATTTATAAAGGCCTTTTTACATCAGCCAATGTCACAAAGTGCTGTACAGACACCTAACCTAAAACAGCAAGCAATGCAGATGTAGAAGCACATTGGCTAGGAAAAACTCCCCAGAAAGGCCAGAACCTAGGAAGAAACCTAGAGAGGAACCAGGCTATGAGGGGTGGCCAGTCCTCTTCTGGCTGTGCCGGGTAGAGATTATAACAGAACATGGCCAAGATGTTCAAACTTTCATAGATGACCAGCAGGGTCAAATAATAATAATCACAGTAGTTGTAGAGGGTGCAACAGGTCAGCACCTCAGGAGTAAATGTCAGTTTGCTTTTCATAGCCGATCATTCAGAGTTTACAGACAGCAGGTGCGGTAGAGAGAGAGAGAGTCTAAAACAGCAGGTCCGGGACAAGGTAGCACATCCAGTGAACAGGTCAGGGTTCCACAGTCTCAGTTGAAACTGGAGCAGCAGCAGCATGACCAGGTGGACTGGGGACAGCAAGGAGTCATCAGGCCAAGTAGTCCTGAGGCATGGTCCTAGGGCTCAGGTCCTCCGAGAGAAAGAGAGAGAGAATGCGAATGAGAAAATTAGAGGGAGCATACTTAAATTCACACAGGACACCGGATAAGACTGGAGAAATACTCCAGATATAACAGAATGACTCTAGCCCCCCGACACAAACTATTGCAGCATAAATAATTCCTTACACGTAATCCGTTACTCCCCAACCCTGCACACACGTTACAATATAGTGAAGTAAATTACAGATACTACAAACTGCCCTCCACCCTCCCAAGCAAGGACATGAGGACCACAATTTTACATAACTCATTGACAGATTAGCGCACAGCCATACACTGAATAAAATATATGGTAGTCCGTACTTCCCATCCACATGTATGAAGGCATACATTGGGCATGTTTGAATAACAACTGTTTCAGTGATCCACAGTTAGGGAGTAATCAGACGATACATTGTAGTTAAAATACCACCATACCACCTTGTACTTAAAGCATGCAGAAATAACCTTAAGGTTTTTAACATTATTTAAGATTTTGAGGAATGGCAAGCCTTTTAAGGTCAAGGGCTTTGCAAAAAAAATGGTATAGATCCCAGTAAAGTCCCCCAGTTGTTGTTCAAACATGCCTAATGCACGCCTTCATACACGTGGACGGGAATTGGGATTACTGTACATTTTTATTCAGTGAACGGCATGTGAGTGGCAATCAGGTGAGGATGTGCTAACTGCCCTGCTAAGAGCTCTGTGGCTGAGTGGCTGCAGACAGAGTGGAGCTGACAGGCTGAGAGGGGGGGGGGGGGGGAATAATAGGCCCAATGGCTGTTTGCTGCATAATGTGCACTTTTGTCCTTTTCCCATCATTCACTCTTCCATCTTATCCTAGGCTATAGATGCTCTGATACAGGAGACATTCTTCAAGTACAATCAACTAGTGTCATCAAAAGGCAAGATTCTTAGAACCTCGCATAGTTCTTAGAACCTCGCATAGTTCTTAGAACTTCACATCATTTTGGCAAATCACTGAAATTCCTGTTTTGTGGGAAATGTGACTGATAAGATCAGAACCACACTATTTCAAACGTTTCTGTTTACCATGACCTCTTTATGTGGATATGCTTCCTAAAATCTCATAGGATTGAGGAAAAATGACTGTCTAATTATTCAAGTGTAACCTTTCCATAGCTAAGCTAATGGGGGACTTTACTGGGATCTAAACATCTTTTGCAAAGCCGTTGACCTAAAAAGGGTTGCCATTCTTTGAAATCTTGTCCGGTAAAATGTTCTGTTAAAAACCTTACATCGTAATTCCTGCATGCTTTAAATACAAGGTTGTATGGTGGTATTTCTTTTTAAGTCCTAGAATAACTACAATGTAAATCTTTAAAAAATGTATTATCAATAACTATTCATGGTCATTCAGTTTAAGGGATACATTTGTCCTATAATAGAAAATAAGACAAACATTTGAAGATCATTAATGTTTGTTTTTTAAATATTTTTACTCACTTTGTTACTGAACAACAACAGGCAGACAATTCCACCCACTAGGTGGACAACAAACACTGCAAAACATTAATCAATGTAGAAAAGTCAGCAATACAGCAACAGCTTGGTCAGCTACGAAATGTACTACAGCATTATCATCATAAATAAAGGAGCCATCCGATGACAACAGAATGTTTCAGGACATTGTAAAAACCAGTCTCTCCTTACGAGGTATGGTCTCTCCACTGACTTCAGGGTGTGGTCTTGTTGCGGTCTTTTTTATTCTGGAGTCCTCTAGATCAGGTCCAAAATGGGGAAACAGGGAGAACTCAGGGCTGTGGTAGTTGAACAACCAGGGGTAGTTTGGTCGGTGAAATACCTCTGCAGCCCCATTTTCCCATGCCCTATGCCTCTTTAAAGCTAGATCTCAAAGCGGTATATGCATAGGAAAAAGGAACAGCGAGTGCAGATACCCCTCTCGAATCCACTGCTGTGTGGACCTGGACGGGAGAGACACAGACAATCTCACAGAATGAACACTTTGAATATTAAACCTTACACAAAGGTATTTAAAGAAAAACATAAAAATAAGCAATTCCTATTTTATCATGTACAGCTGATTTTGCACAAGTAACTTATACTTTAGAATACGCAAAACAATATTTTCAGGACTTCAATCATTTGGATAAGACGATAACGGCAATTGACAAATTCTTACTTAAAAAAATATTTGCTGGACAGCAAATGTGAAAAACGTTAAAGAGACTTTACATTCTGCGTGAGCCTGTTTGAGGTTTTAGTTCTATAAAATGTATCAGGTGAAGATCCTATAAAAAAAGCGGACTTACCCTGTACAGCTCCCGAGCTGTCTCCCTAAAGCAAACACCTCCTCAGGGGCATTTATTCCTCCCCAGAGACCTTGAAGATGTTTGAGAAAGATAGAGTAGCTGTTTTTTGTTCTCTGTCAGCACTCAGGCCACCTCCTTGGTTTCAGGCCATGGCATAACATGCACTTGCAGAGGCCAGCGCAACCCTCTTAAAAAAAAAAAAAAAAAAACACATTATAAAGTAACAAGCAACAAGCATGACAAAGCCTCAGTGTCTCGGCTAAGGTTGATTGGCTGTCGCTGCTCACCACTGTAGCGTAGGGTGATCTTGCTACATAATAAGCTGCTATCTTCTTCTCAGATGTCAGCAGCACAGCGAGGAAAGAGGGAAAAAGTTAGAACACCTAGTTCCTACCGCTGACAAGTTTCTTATCAGTTCAGGGTCTCTTTCTCTCCCTCTCCCAGGAGGGGCCCCATGCTTTAGCCTCCTCAAGGTCTTCAGACAAGGACTCTCAGGGTGTGCTGAAGTGAGACATTCACACACACGAGTGTGTGTTCACGCACCAACTTAGTACACACAAGCATACACAGACACACACAGACAAATGTACACTCAAGCACACACAGACACACATGCATTGCACGCGCACGGAGGCTTCTCACCCTCACACACTGCAAAAGTGGGATGTTCTGGCAGGTCAAGGCCAGAGGCCAGTACGAACCCTCTTACCAGCTAGAAATTAAACTGTGGGAAACCACACTCTTCTTCTGATGTTGCACTAAGGGAGGTGGTCATGTATCATAGGAGTTAGTAAAGGAAGTCCTGTCATACATGACCATACCCTTACATGACCATACCCTTGCCTAACCAGTCCAGTAAAGTATGTGCAAGCTTAGCTTCTGAATCGCAGTGTGGGGAACTCTTTAGAATTAACTCTGTCAGACTAAGAACATGGTTTAAACAGTTATGGGCATACCATGACTTGGAGTCAATATATTAAGGCCTATTGTAGTGATGTGTAGATTTATTCGATTTTACGGTGGACATTTGTGTGTATCATGACAAGCTGGGAAAATATCCCCATATAGAATAATACACCTAACATTGTAACTGAATACCTTTTTCAGATATGAATGTGCCAGTGTACTCAGGCTCTTAATAAGACCCTTGATGAGACACATATACCATGTTGTGAAAACCACTGGGCTGAACTCCATCTCCACCATCCACAATGTTCAACCTTTGACACAGCTTTCCATGATCACCACTGGGGGGCAGCAGTTTCAAGCCCTGGATAACAGCATTGCTCTTATGCAGAGTGTTAAATTCTCTGGAAAAATTGCAGCGTTCCATTTTTTTGTTTAGAATCGCTAGGACCCATTTCTCTATACTTAGGTCACTTTTTCAAAATTCTTCACAGAGCGAGCACCACAGCAGTCTATCTGGGCTAAACTGTGGATACCTTTTCATTGCTTTGCACAAAATGCATTCAATGACTACATCTTTCAAATTTCATGAATTCTTCTCTCACTCAGACACAACCACCACCAAAACTCTATGTACCAACATGCCAATTTGCACATGTTTACATACTCTTTTCAAAACTGTTAGACTTAAGTTTAAAACCTAACATAACACAAAATTGAATAAGACTACAATCTGCTACATTTCTACAGTAAACCCATTTTGAAATATATTCCAAATCAAAAAATGAAATACTATCAAAACAATTAGACGGCTGATTCCCATTGTAGCTGAACACCTACCCAGGTGTTAGTCTTTAAATTTCATTACCATCTATACAAAGGGGGACATCTTAGGAATAATGCTGTACTGTAATGTAAACATGGACCCAGCCAGAGATAGAGAAGTGGCTGACAGAGGAAGAAGAGTGGCTGAGAGAGGGAGAGGAGTACGTATCCGTGGTGGAAGAAGACTGAGAGGAAAATCAAGAGCTGTAGTCTCAGGTGAGATTAGGGCCACTATAATTGATCATGTAATAAATCATGGTCTATCAATGAGAGAGGCTGGTCTGAGAGTGCAATCCAAATCTGTAACGCTCAACAGTGGCATCTATTGTGAGACATTTCCAGCAAAACAACAGGTAAGATGTGCATTTTGCAAGGGCATCTGACTGAACTGCACATTACAGAAGTAAATTGAGCAAAGCCACCAAACCCACTTGTGTGTAATTGTTTTTGAATTTCGACTTAGTACCCAACGGTTACCTCCCATAGGCGGGAGAGGTAGCATTTTCACTGCTGTGCAGGAAACTGCAATCGTTGGTATGGTCATCAGAAACAGTGGCATAAAACTCAGAGATTCGGGACAGAGTGATGGCAGACAACATTACATTTGGAAATATTCACAATGTAAGCATAACAACTATTTCTAGAGTCCAGAAACAACATCAAGTCAGGATGAAGCAGTTGTACACTGTCCCCTTTGACAGGAACTCTTTACGAGTCAAGAAACTCAGGAACCAATATGTCCAGGTAAGATGACTATAAAATACAGAACTGGTTTTGAACAAAACCAAACAGGGCAGAGACACACAATGGCATGTTTTAGGTATAATGTAAACTACTATAATAGCCTAACTCTTATGTTGCCTTGTGGATTTTATTTTAGAGAGTCATGGAGTTTGAAGCCAGGCAAACACCCCACATATTCATCTTTGTGGATGAGGCTGGTTTCAACATGGTGGCGAGGAATGAATGTGATTGGGAAAAGAGCCACAGTGGATGTCCCGGGCCTAGAGGGGTGCCAACATCACAATATGTGCAGCAATATCCTCTGATGGATTGCTGTTACACAAACTGCTAATTGGGCCATTCAACACCGAGCGTCTCATTTCATTCCTGGATGACCTTTATGGAAGGGTTGTGCCAGGTGAGGAAAGGGTTGCTCTGAGGCGAAATCAGACAACGTTTGTAATTGTATGGGACAATGTGGCATTTCACCACTCCCGTACAGTCACAGGGCGGTATGCAGCCCATCCCAGAATGGTGTCACATATCCTCATGGAGGTGGAAAGTGTATGACCACCATCCACATGATCAAATGTCCCTCCTGGATGCAGTGAATGCTGGATGCCTGGACATATCTGCAGAAGATTGCCAGGGAAGGACCAGGCATGCCAAAAGATTATTTCCTAGGTGTATTGCCCAAGATGACATGTGGATGAGAACCTGTGGCCAACTACAGAAGACAGGGTTGACTAGCATTGCTACTGTATCTGTATCGGTAGATGGTGTATATACAAATTCTTGTATTTTGGAATCACTCAATGCCAAAAAATGACATAAAACGTATTGAAGCATATTGCATCATGTCTGATTCATTCCTGTAACATATAGTACAGTGAATTCTAAACAGTAGAGAGGTGCCATTCTTGATATGTAAAGAAATTTGACAAAAGAAAACATTGTGTAATGCTACCTGTTGTTAGTGTTTTTTTAGGTCATTGTTTTATGAGTGACAAAGTGTGCCTGTTGGGTGACAACCTTTGCCAGTGTTATGGAAGACTGTGTTGATTTGAGACATGTATGAAGTGTTTTGGTAGTTTTAGTGCATTTTGGATGTGAAATTAACTGCTGTGCCAGGCTGAAAGTTGGTTAGGAGAACAGTGTGAAGAGTTTTGAAAAAGTGACCTAAGTATTGAGAAATGGGTCCTAGCGATTGTAAAATATTGTAATAGAAACTGTCTCCCATCTCAGAAGCATGCAACAAAAGCTGCTTGTTCATCGAAATAGACCTGCCATGTATCATTAACTATTTGTGGCAAAAAAAGAGACATATTTTGAAGGAAGTAACAGTTTGAGATCATTAGGTTGGAGACATTACCTTACTTGCTACACAGCGTAAACAAGTTTCTCTGCATTTGTATAGCCCTTTCGAAGTGTTCGCTGTGGTCAAATGAACGATGATTAGAAAAGTGTTTTTCTGCCTGGTACACGTCTTTTGACTGGAGCACAGACAATATATCTGCCATTTCTTCAACTTATGTTGACTTTGGGCTTTACAAATAATTTGGTTTATGGCTGACACTTTGACACGTTTTCTTGGTTGCATTGGGTTTTTACACCGTTTACATTTTCCAATTCCAATGTGAACTATTTCTCCTCTAATTCCTAACAGCAAATGATACCGCAAACAATGACTCGGGCAAGCCCAAGGCCATGTCGGCTGAAGAATACAATTCATCTGTGATATTGGAGATATACCACAATGTTTGTAAGAGTTTATTGGTTTATAATCTCAGAGTGTTGCTGCGCTCTTCTATAGCACACACACCTCTCCTGTATCCCTGTGAGAGCATCTTCCCCTCTTCCTGCCTCTCTTCACCAGGTTGTATGTGTTTTAAATTCTCCCTCTGCTTCCTCCCGTCTGACAGCTGATGATGGCCAGGATGGGGTGGGGGGCAGGAGAAGAGGTACACACCTTACCCTGCCTGCTCTGGGGAGTGAGCCACCAGGTAGGCCCCCCAGTGGGTGGGGGGGGGGGCAAGGAGCCACCTGCAGTAATGCTTAGAGGGAAAAGTTGAGTGGACAGAGCCTAGGGTGCCTGAGTCAAACCTGGTAAAACATTGTTATTCTTGAAGTCTTGTTCAGAGAGAGAGAAATTGTACTTAGGTGAAAGATCAATAGGAGAACTTGTCAACCTCTAACTTTAGCCTACGCTTCAGTGATTAAGCTGAAACTCATGACCTCATGGAATTAAGTAAATGTGGGGTGGTAATGGGTTATAGTACAGTGTTCTCATAGCTCGGCCTTTCGAGTGAACCGTTCTTAAACTCATTATAGAGTCTGATGAATGGGTCACTGACTTGATACGTTAATGTAGCTGCTTTCTTATAAATACTTGTCCTTTTTCATGTCCCTCCTCCGTTGGCCTCATTGTAGTTCATTGAATTTATGCTGCTAGCAGAAGCTTTTATCCAAAGCTACTTCCCAGGAAAGTACATTTTTATTTTGTTTTGTGATCCCTGTGGGAATTGAACCGACAACCTTGCTAGGCCATGCTCTTACCAACTGAGCCACATTAGTTCACTTCATGTTGAAGTCGAAATGAGATAATGTCTAACCCCTGGCTGTGTTCATGATATCAGCAACACTGTGATACTGTATACTCCCCTTGCTAACATTGCAGACAAGACTATCTTTCTCCCTGGCTGAGTTATTGTTACTACTTCTCGCCCACAATACCCCTATTCCTCTTTTACTTCTCCTCCTCCGGTCCTCTCTTTCCTTAGATAACAAAACATTGTTACCCAAGGCTGCAAGACACATTACATGCAATATTAATTTAACCAAAGGCCTTGCCTGAGGGCAAAATATTTGCAGGCCCTCATATGGATAGGTCATGGTCAAGTTTGGTTTCTGGCTCATTCACTTGACCTTTGTCCTCACCACCACTACCAGACTAAACCAATTCCCTGTCTGTAGCCTATCGGTCCAACTGTGTTCAATTTGGTGGAGGATGTTGTGATTTGTGAAAGCAGCTCGGCGGCTTGCCTTTCTCATACTTCCTGCCCAAAGGTGGTTCAGACAGACAACACTTGTCAGTCACCAGTCAGACATTTTAATTTAGCCTCCTCCCTCCCGGGCAAATTATTTCTTCAAAAGGCAGTGTGTCCCCAGGTGTCACCTGGAGCACAATGCTCGGTACACTGTCTATCTCCTCCCACTGTTCAACAATGCTGAGAAGTGCCTTGGCACCCCTGTGGCACATCTGTCGGTCCCCATCCAAAACAAAAGACTCTCAGATGGAAACAGGAGCACACCGAATTATTCTGTATGAATTGAATAACATCTCAATTGTACTGTACCGCATGGAATACCTCTGACGTTTTACAGCAAGAAATATACATGTGGAGACAATATGAATAGTCAACATCTGTATTATGTGATTGATAGCGGTGATTGCTGTATAAAAGTCACATGTGAGGTTTTAGCCTCTAATCTAATGTATTATTCAATCAAAACCTGTAACCAGATTTCTGGAAGAAATAGCATCGTCCTTCCTGTGCAGTGAGAAAGAATATTTTTTTAAATTACATGACAGTCTTTGCTTCACACAGTAGACGTATTTTTGAGGAGATAAATTCCAACATGCCTTTTTGCGATTGATCAAGAGCCTCCTATGCTATGGTGTGAGAGATGGGAACAACCTTGCCATGAGTGGAGTGAAGTGCGAACATGTGACTACTTGGTGTAAAATGATAGACGGTAGCCGTTCTACACCATCCCTTGGTTTACACAAGAGCAAAGGGAAGCTCCAAAATGCTTATACATTTTTATTTAACTAGGCAAGTCAGTTAAAAACAAATTCCTATTTATAATGACGGTCTACCCCGGCCAAACCTGGACGACGCTGGGCCAATTGTGCGCCGCCCTATGGAACTCCCAATCACAGCCGGATGTGATACAGCCTTGATGCTAATGCTAATCCATAAGGTTCCCAACACAGGCCTACCAAATGAATGAGAACACAAAAATACAACAACAAAAAAAGCTTTTATTTGGGATGTAACTGATGAGCAATAGTAAGCTGATTATATTTGATTAGTTCATCTTTTTAAAATGACAACTTTATGTTTCAGTACTAAAAACAGTGGATGGCATTTCACTTCTAAAATAAATTACAACAAAACAAAGACATTTGACCATTGACACCATTCAAGCTCGCAAATGTTTTGTAAGAACTATTTGATAGTTACAAAATACATTTTTGTTTTGTTTTTTACAGTTACACCAGTCACAAGATATGTCTTAATAACACCTAGGAAAGGACAAATTAAATGCATTTCCTTTACCCTCTCTATAATATAAATTCATCTGTGGAAAATTGTAAGCCTACCTTCAAGAAGACACATTCATTCAACAAACAATTCTGGCACATGGCACCACAGGAGGCTACTTCCACTTCCCTTATAAAGGCCAATACCTGAAACAGTGCCACCGCTGGTAGACCTCTCATGGTTCAACATGCTACATTGGCTATGTAACTGAACCATAGATAGTTTATGAAGGTTTCCTATTACATCAGATTCACCATGACACCTGTGCTGCCTGTGTTCCGTTCCTGTTCAACTAGCTGAAATGGTTTGATCTTTGCTAATAGCACTGTAACGCTACAATTAAAGATAAAACACTGATTAATGAAATATTAAGTGTTCACAAATCCTACAGTCTAGCTTGCTCTTGCCTGTAAGCCTTTGCCTAAGTGACATTGTATTGCAGACACCCCTCTCCTTTGATCGCTCATTTCCCTCTCCCTAAGCAACATCATTTAATGGTACATTATTTAAATGTATTCCGTTTCAGATGTGTTCAGTGCACTAAAGATATGTGAATGAAGACATCAACAGAACAATCAAGTGGTTGTTGGAAATATTTCTCTCTCTGCACGTATCCCTCTCTCTTCCCTCGTGTGCTGGGGTTGAAGAGGGGAGATGTGAAGGTCGCTGGCTGTTTTGACCTCTTTCTCTCTCTCTCTCTCGCTCTCAAAATGCTGGAGTATAGAGTAAAATTGTAATGTTAACTTCATTGTCCAAATACATATGGCGAGGACTGTAGAAATGAAAATGCTTCCATTGGTGGGAACCTGGAGGTGGCAGAGATAAGGTGATGCGGGTGGGTGGTCTCCAGGGAACAGGACATCCTGGGACTCTGATACTGGTGGTGCTTAGAGGTAGGCAGGCCCGGATGGGTGGTGACACCATTCCCACGTGTGTGTGTGTGTGTGTGTGTGTATGTCTGTGTCTATGCGTGTGGGTACATAACATTATCAGGACTGTTTCACAAAATAAAAGAGAATAAAAGTTCCCTCCGCTTTCTTCGGAGCTGCACAGTCTTGACATTGCCCATCAAATCTGCTTTTGGATTGAGAAACGCAGTCCCATATCCTTGAAAATACACAACTGGCAACAACTTGTGAACTTACATAACCAATCAAGGCTAGTCAAAGCATAGGTCAGGATGACCCTGCACAGAGCAACCTCTCGAGGTCGGCCTCAGTGTGATGTTCTCTTGTCGTCTTTCCCAATAGCCTCGTTTATACCTGGCACTAACATGTGTACTGTGTCTTGATCTTGTCCACATTCTGATTTTGCAAATGATTTGACAGATATTCTTTCAAAATAATATTTATTGATTCTAAGACACATATTGATGCCATAAGTCAGTAGTGCTACCTGTCAATGATTTTGTAGGACGGGATAAAATGGTTTCACTGTCCAAATCCATAAGATATCCAGACACAATGGCTGCATTTACACAGGCAGCCCAATTCAGTTTTTTTGCCCAATCATTGGCAAAAGAGCTGATCTGATTGGTCAAAAAAACTATTGACGGAAAAAGATCTGAATTTAATTGTCTACACCTGTCTAAATATTTGGGCACAATTAGATTGTGGACAAAACCAGGACAAAGGATGCATGTTTAGTCCTTCCCTGTGTACCACCTGTAAGGCATCTGAAAACCTGTCAAAAAACATTACTTTGATTTCAGATGCTTTCTCCCTTTCCAATGTTGTTATTAATGAGCAGTCAAATTACCAAGTTTGATCCACAGGCTACAGTTTCAGGGATGTGTGTGTTATTGCTCTACTACAGGGATAATCTAGTAAATTGAGCCGCGTGCTGATTTTGTCTTCAGCGGATTGTCAGGGGGGCGAAACATAATTACAAATAATTAGTTGACTGCAAATTCACCCCAAGAAGACCAAAACGATTTAATATCCGACTGAAACATAATGATTTCAAACCTTGCTTACATTTGTATATGGTCACATATGTCTACCAAAACCTGCAACTAAAATGACTTCTGGCTTTGTTCACGAAAACCAACAAATGTGTGTCTGTCTGTTTGGTTGATCTCGTATATCATATTCACAGTGGTGGTGGGAGGTGGGAGGCATTCACAGTGTAGGTGGGAGGCATTCACAGTGTTGGTGAAAGGCTTGGTGGAATTAACACCCTCTGTTGGAGGCTCCCTCTCTCTGAAACATCCTCTCATTATTACATACAAGGCCTCCTGCTGGGGAGGCCAGGTGTTACTGGGGCTGTCACAGAGACACATCAAACAGAGGTACCTTTATCACACACACGCACACACGCACACACGCACACACGCACACACGCACACACGCACACACGCACACACGCACACACGCACACACGCACACACGCACACACGCACACACGCACACACGCACACACGCACACACGCACACACGCACACACGCACACACGCACACAGTAATAGCATGAGGTGCTGGTAAGGACAGCTGCCATATCTTACTTATTCCATCAGTTCCTTTGCCTAAAAGGTTGAATTGCAAGATCTTGGTTGGAAAAAAATGCAGTCTTCAACCAGCACATCCTAAAATAGGACCACAGACAATACTATTTCTCTGTGTGTGCATGCAAGTGCGTGTTTTTGTGAGCGTGCGTGTTTTTGTGAGCGTGCATGCATGTGCACATGCAGACATGCACATACGTGTGTGTGTGTGGCTGGATCAGGTTGAGGAGTCAGCAGCCTGCCAAGCGTATCTATTAAATCAGAGGAGAGTAAAACAGAGGCTAACTTCGAACTCCCTGGCTGTCAGATGGGATAGGGCCCTGGATCAGTGGTGTGATAAACAAAATGCTCTCCTCTTCTCATAAAGAAGGGGAACAGCCTGCTTAACCACAGCTCAGCAATAAACAGTAAAGTCAGGCAGTGAGTTGTTTTTCTGTCTGAGCTCTCTTTTCTGGATTTTGATAATTAGCGGGTATCGTATTCTCGCACTCTCTTGTTAACGCGGAAAAGGGAAAATAAATCAACATGAATATGGGTTGTATTTACAATGGTGTTTGTTCTTCACTGTTTGCACATTTTCTTGTGGCAACAGGTCACACATCTTGCTGCTGTGATTGCACACTGATATTTCACCTAAATGATATGGGAGTTTGTCAAAATTGGAATTGTTTTCCTGAATTCTTTGTGGGTCTGTGTAATCTGAGGGAAATATTTTGTCTCTAATATGGTCATACATTTGGCAGGAGGTTAGTAAGTGCAGCTCAGTTTCCACCTCATTTTGTGGGCAGTGTGCATATAGCTTGTCCTCTCTTGAGAGCCAGGTCTGCCTACAGCAGCCTTTCTCAATAGCAAGGCTATGCTCACTGAGTCGTACATAGTCAAAGCTTTCCTTAATTTTTGGTCAGTCATAGTGTTTAGGGCCAAATAGCATTCTAGTTTGCTTAGTTTTTTTGTCAATTCCTTTCAATGTGTCAAGTAATTATCGTTTGGTTCTCTCATGATTTGGTTGGGTCTAATTGTGTTGCTGTCCTGGGACTCTGTGGGGTCTCTGTGTTTTTGTGAACAGAGCACCAGGACCAGCTTGCTTAGGGGAGTCTTCTCCAAGTTCATCTCTCTGTGATGGTGATGGCTTTGTTATGGAAGGTTTGGGACTCGCTTCCTTTTAGGTGGTTGTAGAAATTAACGTCTCTTTTCTGGATTTGGATAATTAGCGGGTATCGCCTAATTCTGCTCTATATGCATTAGTTGGTGTTTTACGTTGTACAGAGAGGATATATTTGCAGAGATCGGCTTGCAGAGTCTCAATTTGGTGTTTGTCCCATTTTGTGTATTCCTGGTTGGTGAGCGAAACCCAGACCTCACAACCATATAGGGCCATGGTTTCTATAACAGATTCAAGTATTTTTAGCCAGATCCTAATTGGTATGTTGATGTTTATGTATAATTTGGTGTGTGCTCTAGGGCAACAGTGTCTAGATGAAATTTGTATTTGTGGTCCTGGCAACTGGACCTTTTTTGGAACACCATTATTTTTTGTCTAACTAAGATTTACTAGTCAGGGCCCAGGTCTGACATAATCTATGCAGAAGATATAGGTGCTGCTGTAGGCCCTCTTTGGCTGGGGACAGAAGCACCAGATCATCAGCAAACAGTAGACATTTGACTTCAGATTCTAGTAGGGCGAGGCTGGGTGCTGTAGACTGTTCTAGTGCCTTTGCCAATTTGTTGATATACTGTACCTGTCGAAAGTTTGGACATACCTACTCATTCCAGGGTTTTTCTTTGACTGGTACTGTATATGTTGAAGAGGGTGGGGCTTAAACTCTGTTCCTGTCTCACACCACAGCCAGACCCTACAGCAGACCCTCAAGCCAAATTGAGTCCAAAGCTTTTTTTAAATCAACAAAGCATGAGAAGACATTGCTTTTGTTTGTTTGTTTGTTTGTCAATTAGGGTGTGCAGGGTGAATACAGTACGTGGTCTGTCGTACGGTAATTTGGTAAAAAGCCCAATTGACATTTGCTCAGTACATTGTTTTCACTGAGGACATGTACGAGTCTGCTTTTAATGATAATGCAGACGATCTTCCCAAGGTTGCTGTTGACCCATATCCCACGGTAGTTATTGGGGTCAAAAAAGTCCTCGATTACAAATATTGGGAAATGCCAGAGCTAAGGACGATATTAAAGAGTTTAAGTATAGCCTATTGGAATTTATGGTCTGGATATTTTATCATTTCATTTAGGATACCATCAACACCACAGGCCTTCTTGGGTTGGAAGGTTAGTATTTTTGTCCTGTAGTTCATTCAATGTAATTGGAGAATCCAGTGGGTTCTGGTAGTCTTTAATATTTAATTATAAGAATTGTATTTGATCATGCATATGTGTTTGCTGTTTATTCTTTGTTATAGGGCCAAAAATATTGGAGAAGTGGTATATCATTACATCTCGGTTTTGGATAGATAACTTTGTGTTGTTAGTTTAGTGTTTAGGTCAAATAAAGACAGTGCTTCACTGGTTGCCCTTTTCTTGTGGCAGCAGGTCACAAATATTGCTGCTGCGATAGCACACTGTGGTATTTCACACAATAGATATGGGAGTTTATAAAAATATGAGTTTTTTTTCGAATTCTTTGTGGATCTGTGTAATATGAGGGAAATAAACTCAGCAAAAAAAGAAACGTCCGTCTGTTTCAAAGATAATTCGTAAAATCCAAATAACTTCACAGATCTTCACTGTAAAGGCTTTAAACACTGTTTGCCATGCTTGTTCAATGACCCATAAACGATGAATGAATATGCACCTGTGGAACAGTCGTTAATAAGACACTAACAGCTTACAGACGGTAGGCAATTAAGGTCACAGTTATGAAAACTTAGGACACTAAAGAGCCCTTTCTACTGACTCTGAAAAACACCAAAAGAAAGATGCCCAGGGTCCCTGCTCATCTGCGTGAACGTGCCTTAGGCATGCTGCAAGGAGGCATGAGAACTGCAGATGTGGCCAGGGCAATAAATTGCAATGTCCGTACTGTGAAACGCCTAAGACAGCGCTACAGGGAGACAGGATGGACAGCTGATCGTCCCCGCAGTGGCAGACCACTTGTAACAACACCTGCACAAACTCGGTACATCCGAACATCACACCCGCGGGACAGGCACTCGATGGCAACAACAACTGCCCGAGTTACACCAGGAACGCACAATCCCTCAATCAGTGCTCAGACAGGTCCGCAATAGGCTGAGAGAGGCTGGACTGAGGGCTTGTAGGCCTGTTGTAAGGCAGGTCCTCACCAGACATCACCGGCAACAACGGCGCCTATGGGAACAAACCCACCATCGCTGGACCAGACAGGACTGGTAAAAAGTGCTCTTTACTGACGAGGCACGTTTTTGTCTCACCATGGGTGATGGTCGGATTCGCGTTTATCGTCGAAGGAATGAGCGTTACACCGAGGCCTGTACTCTGGAGCGGGATCGATTTGGAGCGGTGTGTCACAGCATCATCGGACTGAGCTTGTTGTCATCGCAGGCAATCAACGCTGTGCATTACAGGGAAGACATCCTCCTCCCTCATGTGGTACCCTTCCTGCAGGCTCATCCTGACATGACCCTCCAACATGGCAATGCCACCAGCCATACTGCTCGTTCTGTGTGTGATTTCCTGCAAGACAGGAATGTCAATGTTCTGCCATGGCCAGCGAAGAGCCTGGGTCTCAATCCCATTGAGCACGTCTGGGACCTGTTGGATTGGAGGGTGAGGGCTAGGGACATTCCCCCCAGAAATGTCCGGGAACTTGCAGGTGCCTTGGTGGAAGAGTGGGGTAACATCTGACAGCAAGAACTGGCAAATCTGGTGCAGTCCATGAGGAGGAGATGCACTGCAGTACTTAATGCAGCTGGTGGCCACTTGTTATGTTCATATAAATATTTACACGTTAAGTTTGCTGAAAATAAACGCAGTTGACAGTGAGAGGACGTTTCTTTTTTTGCTGAGTGTCTCTATGGTCATACGTTTGACATTAGATTAGTAAGGGCAGCTCAATTTCCACCTAATTCTCTCTTTCTTTAATTTTGTTACTTTTCATTCTGATGAGCCAATGTGGAAAATTATCTTTTGTAATATTCCCAAAATGTGTATGTGTGTGTGTGCGCTCACACTACATTTAGTAACATAATATGACATGACTCGATGGTTTGACAAAACAGGGCAAATCAGTTTGTTTTGACAACACTCCTCAAGTCACTGGACACATTTTGGGCAATTTATTTTGGTCCTGTGTGGCTCAGTTGGTGGAGCTTGGTGCTCACGGGGAAACAGTACAAAATAGTATGAAAAAGCTACGCATGCATGGAGATCTGAGAGCAGCAGGGTAGTAATCTGAAATGCAGTGGAAAAAGGAAATCATACAACTCACATGAGAATGTTTCAACTTAATAACGAAGCCAGCTCAGAACTCCCTTGATTTCTAGTCCAACACCAAAGGTCGCAGTTGTAAATGAGAACTTGTTCTCAACTGGCCTACCTGGTTTAATAAAGGTGACATAAACAATACAAATAAAAAAAGTTATAGGGCCCTCTTGTGTCCTGACTGTAATTGCAGCTACTACTGCATAATTAATGCCTCACTGCATAGGAATGGATAGAATTAGTCCAGCAAAATAAAATAAAAAGTGTCCCCTGAATCCCCTTTACTTGTAGGTCTAACTCAAGGATTTTCAACCCGCTAATGCAAGTCACTCTGGATAAGAGTGTCTGCTAAATGACTGAACATTGAAACTGTTATTTTGTCATAGGAACAACAATGGGTGGTTTTGGTGGCTACTGGCCCAGTTATAAAAAGCAAACTGAGTTCCTTTCCTCCCATCAAGTTCCACATGTTCATCTTTTAGATGACCAATGAGGTCAATCAATGCTGGGTTGTGTTGACAGTGACGCCCACACTGAGATTCATTGTTGGTAGAAAACTTGTCAGAGTATGTTTGATGTGTATTAGACCAAACTAGTCGGGGTTTGTTTGTAAGGCCATGAATATCTAGATGTTTAGTGTCTCATGTGCTTTGGTGGTTGTGTAATACAGTGGTCTTCTGTACTGAACTATTCTGTGCTGATCATTGCTAGGTTAATGCTAGGACACCCTCTTGTCATTTTAACCCTGATACATAGCTGTAGACTCCCATGTCTTCTAACAGGAGGGTCCCTGGAGTCTACAGCCAGGTGTCAGTATTAGTGTTCTTTATGCCTGTGTAACACCTTAATATTTCCCTTCCTTTCTGTGAGAGTATAACCTTTTGTTCACTTGCCAATTTCCTGTCTCAAAATATAATGCCATGCCAACTAGTCCAGTGGATAAGTCACCAGCCTAGGAGAACACTGACAGTTCACTTTAAAAAAAAAGACTACATGGAGCCAAAGATTTTATCATATCATCCAAAAAGCATTGATGTTTCCTTTGAACATACTATATCTTCATACATTCCTACAAGAAGCAGGGGTCTAAGTTTCTGGAAAAGCTTAGTAATTGGAAGGACAACCATACCGAATCAGATATAAACAGAAATCCGACCACATCTGACCTCTGTTTACACCCAAAGACAGTGTAATATCCAGACAGTGACTAACAAAATGTCATAAGGATGAAAATGGCAACCTAACCCTCGCAGGCTTCAGCCGAAGAACCTAAAAAAAAAGGAGTAGAAAGAGATATTGACAGAAAGGGAGGTAGACCTGGGAAGTGTCTCAGAGTAGAAGTGCTGAACTAGATGTATTTTTTATTTTACCTTTATTTAACCAGGTAGGCTAGTTGAGAACAAGTTCTCATTTGCAACTGCGACCTGGCCAAGATAAAGCATAGCAATTCGACACATACAACAACACAGAGTTACACATGGAATAAACAAAACATACAGTCAATAATACAGTAGAAAAATAAGTCTGTATACATTGTGAGCAAATGAGGTGAGATAAGGGAGGTAAAAGGCAAAAAAAAAAGCCATGGTGGCGAGGTAAATACAATATAGCAGGTAAAACACTGGAATGGTAGATTTGCAGTGGAAGAATGTGCAAAGTAGAAATAATGGGGTGCAAAGGAGCAAAATAAATAAATACAGTAGGGGAAGAGGTAGTTGTTTGGGCTAAATTAAAGATAGGATATGTACAAGTGCAGTAATCTGTGAGCTGCTCTGACAGCTGGTGCTTAAAGCTAGTGAGGGAAATGTGTTTCCAGCTTCAGAGATTCTTGCAGTTCGTTCCAGTCATTGGCAGCAGAGAACTGGAAGGAACGTCGACAAAGGAGGAATTGGCTTTGGGGGTGACCAGTGAGATATACCTGCTGGAGCGCGTGCTACGAGTGGGTGCTGCTATGGTGACCAGTGAGCTGAGATAAGGTGGAGCTTTACCTAGCAGAGACTTGTAGATAACCTGTAGCCAGTGAGTATGAAGCGAGTGCCAACCAATTTCGGCAGATCATTTTAGAAAGCGAGGGTCCAGATTGTCTAGCCCGGCTGATTTGTAGGGGTCCAGATTTTGCAGCTCTTTCAGCTATCTGGATTTGGGTGAAGGAGAAATGGTGGGGGCTATGGCGAGTTTCTGTGGAGGGTGCCGGGCAGTTTACCGGGGTAGGGGTAGCCAGGTGGAAAGCATGGCCAGCCGTAGAGAAATGCTTGTTGAAATTCTCAATTATAGTGGATTTATCGGTGGTGACAGTGTTTCCTAACCTCAGAGCAGTGGGCAGCTGGGAGGAGGTGCTCTTATTCTCCATGGACTTTAGTGTCCCAGAACTTTTTTGAGTTAGTACTACAGGATGCAAATTTCTGTTTGAAAAAGCTAGCCTTAGCTTTCCTAACTGCCTGTGTATATTTGTTCCTAACTTCCCTGAAAAGTTGCATGTCATGGGGGCTATTCGATGCTAATGCAGAACGCCCCAGGATGTTTTTTTGCTGGTCAAGGGCAGACAGGTCTGGAGTGAACCAAGGACTATATCTATTCCTAGTTCTACATTTTTTGAATGGGGCATGCTTATTTGAGAGATGGTGAGAAAGGCACTTTCTACTGACGGCATCATCAAATCAAGTTTATTTTATATAGCCCTTCGTACATCAGCTAATATCTCGAAGTGCTGTACAGAAACCCAGCCTAAAACCCCAAACAGCAAGCAATGCAGGTGTAGAAGCACGGTGGCTAGGAAAAACTCCCTAGAAAGGCCAAAACCTAGGAAGAAACCTAGAGAGGAACCAGGCTATGAGGGGTGGCCAGTCCTCTTCTGGCTGTGCCGGGTGGAGATTATAACAGAACATGGCCAAGATGTTCAAAATGTTCATAAATGACAAGCATGGTCAAATAATAATCAGGAATAAATGTCAGTTGGCTTTTCATAGCCGATCATTAAGAGTTGAAAACAGCAGGTCTGGGACAGGTAGCACGTCCGGTGGACAGGTCAGGGTTCCATAACCGCAGGCAGAACAGTTGAAACTGGAACAGCAGCAAAGCCAGGTGGACTGGGGACAGCAAGGAGTCATCATGCCCGGTAGTCCTGACGCATGGTCCCAGGGCTCAGGTCCTCCGAGAGAGAGAAAGAAAGAGAGAAGGAGCGAATTAGAGAGAGCATAATTGTAGGATGGCAGTAATAACCAGGACAGTAATGGACGAGGCATATTGATATTAGAGAGAGGCATGCGTAGCCAAGTGAACATACGGGTCCAGTGAGGGGTTGGGCTGACTGGGGACACAGCGATTCAGACAGTTAGCAGGCCGATGCTGACAAGCTAACAGTTAGTAGGCCGGGGCTAAACAAGCTAGCAGTTAGCAGACCGGGGCTGGCAAGCTAGCAGTTAGCAGACCGGGTTAGCAAGCAAGCAGTTAGCAGGGGCTAGCAGTTAGCAGACCGGGGAAGGCAAGTTAGCAGTTAGCAAACCGGGGCAGGCAAGCTAGCAGTTAGCAGATTGGGGCCGACAAGCTAGCAGTTAGCAGACCGGGGCTAGCAAGTTAGCCTTTGGGGGACGTCGCGATGGGGGTAAGTCTGTTTTTGCCTCTTCGTGCTGTGACGTCGATAGACCAGTCGTGGAATTAGTAGGGTTCCAGGTAGCTAGCAGGCCTAGCAGGTTAGCAGAATGGGCCTTCAGCGGGCGTCGCGCCTGTTGGAGTCCTCGGGCAGATTATGCCGGTATTCCAGTCGTAGAGGATCGTCCGGGGTTCCGGGCCCGTAACGGCAGTAGAAGGGATCTGGATATTGCAGCCCAGGAGTGGGCTTGGGTGGTAGCACAGGAGCCCTGTCCGGGCTAGCTTCAGGCTAATTGGTGCTTGCTCCGGGATGGAAACGCTAGCCAGGAGTGATCACCCGGGATTGCGGTTAGCTAGTTGCGAAGATCCAGATGAACATGTTCAGAGTTTGCAGTAGGAATCCGGAGATATGGAGAGAAATAGGTCCGTTAAGCTCTGGTTTGAGTCACGTTGTTCGAACTGGCGAGAGCTTTCCGAGCTAAAGGTTAGCTGATGACCGCTAGCAATGGTTTGCTAACTGATAGCTGGTAAGTAGTTAGCTGGCAATCTTCAGTTGAGGATCAGGTCCCCCTTGTCCATGTAACCTTATTAATTGTCATCTTAAAGGAAAAACTCATCCTCAACTGAAGTGAGTGTGGAATTCCGTAAAGTGAGTGTGGAAGAGGTAAAAAAATATTGTTGTCTATCAACAATGACAAGCCACCGGGGTCTGACAACTTGGATGGAAAATTACTGAGTATAATAGGGGACAATATTGCCACTACTATTTTCCATATCCTCAATTTAAGCATACTAGAAAGTGTGCGCCCTCAGGCCTGGAGGAAAGCAAAAGTCACTACCCTACCTAAGAATAGTGAAGCCCCCATTACTGGCTCAAATAGCCAACCAATCAGCCTGTTAACCTTTCACGAGAATCTACCCCGGGTCCGGGAGCACCCCCCACCCCCCCCCACACTGAGTAGCATAGCCTAGCATAGCGTCACAATTAAATAGTAGCATCTAAATATCCTTAAATCACAAGTCCAAGACACCTAATGAAAGATACAGATCTTGTGAATAAAGCCACCATTTCAGATTTTTTAAATGTTTTACAGGGAAGACAAAATATGTAAATCTATTAGCTAACCACGTTAGCAAAAGACACCACTTTTCTAACTCCATCAGTTTCTTACTCCATCAGGTGCTATCACCAATTCGGCTAAACTAAGATATTGATAGCCACTAACCAAGAAAAAAACTCATCAGATGACAGTCTGATAACATATTTATGGTATAGGATAGGTTTTGTTAGAAAAATGTGCATATTTCAGGTAGATATCATAGTTTACAATTGCACCCACAGTCACAAATGGACTAGAATAAATACATAGAGCAACGTGTTTACCTAATTACTAATCATCAAACATTTCGTAAAAATACACAGCATACACTAATCGAAAGACACAGATCCTATGAATACAGACAATATTTCAGATTTTCTAAGTGTCTTACAGCGAAAACACAATAAATCGTTATATTAGCATACCACATATGCAAACGTTACCAGAGCATTGATTCTAGCCAAAGAGAGCGATAACGTAAACATCGCCAAAATATATTAATTTTTTCACTAACCTTCTCAGAATTCTTCAGATGACACTCCTGTAACATCACATTACAACATACATATACAGTTTGTTCAAAAATGTGCATATTTAGCCACCAAAATCATGGTTAGACAATGACAAAAGTTGCCCAGCTGGTCAGACAATGTCGTGCGCCATATTAGACAGTGATCTAGTCGTATACATAAATACTCATAAACGTGACTAAAAAATATAGGGTGGACAGCGATTGATAGACAATTTAATTCTTAATACAATCACTGATTTACATTTTTTAAATTATCCTTACTTTTCAATACAGTTTGCGCCAAGCGAAGCTACGTCTAACAAGATGGCGTCATAAGCGATTAACATTTTTCGACAGAAACACGATTTATCATAATAAATTGTTCCTACTTTGAGCTGTTCTTCCATCAGAATCTTGGGCAAAGAATCCTTTCTTGGGTCTAATCGTCTTTTGGTCGAAAGCTGTCCTCTTGCCATGTGGAAATGCCAACTGCGTTCAGCATGAACTGGAAACCTGCCCGGCGCTTCAAAGTGTCTCAGAAATAAATGTCCCAAAATGCGCACTAAACGGATATAAATTGCTATAAAACTGTTTAAATTAACTACCTTATGATGTTTTTAACTCCTATAATGAGTAAAAACATGACCTGAGAAATATTACTGGCTACACTAGTGCTTGGAAAAAGAGCAGGTCGGTGTCCACCGCGCGTCCGGAAAAGAGTTCCTACCTACAGGTTTTTTTCATTTATAGTGGCTGTGATTGCGCAATCGATACCATTCAAAGCGTCATCACGTAAAGGCATCCAGGGGAAGACGTAAGCAGTGTCCGTATCCTGATAGCGTTCACAGTGGCCTTTAAACTGACTCCAGATCAGGGGCCAAAATGTGTGAAATCTGACTCCATGTCAGGGAAATTGCTGTAGAATGAGTTCTGTTCCACTCAGAGACAAAATTCCAACGCCTATAGAAACTAGAGACTGTTTTCTATCCAATAATAGTAATAATATGCATATTGTACGATAAAGAATTTAGTAGGAAGCCGTTTAATCTGTAATGCAATTATGCTAATGAGAAAACAGCACCCCCTGTAGTCGCAAGAAGTTAACAACCCTTAGTAAACTTTTGGAAAACATTGTGTTTGACCAGATACAATGCTATTTTACAGTAAACAAATTGACAACAGACTTTCGGCACACTTATAGGGAAGGACATTCAACAAGCACAGCACTTACACAAATGACTGATGACAAATGGCTGAGAGAAATTAATGATAAAAAGAATGCTGGGGCTGTTTTGTGCAGCATTTGACATTATCGATCATAGTTTGCTGCTGGACGTATGTGTTATGGCTTTACACCTGCTGCTATATATTGTGGATAAAAAGTTACCAGTCAAACAAAACACAGAGGGTGTTCTTTAAATGGAAGCCTATCCAACATAATCCAGGTAGAATCAGGAATTCCCCAGAGCAGCTGTCTAGGCCCTTTACCTTTTTCAATCTTTACTAACGACATCCCCTTTTGAGTAAAGCCAGTGTGTCTATGTGTGTGGATGACTCATCACTATACACATCAGCCACTACAGCGACTGAACTGACTGCAACACTTAGCCAACAGCTGCAGTTAGTTTCAGAATGGGTGGGAAGAAATAAGTTAGTCCTAAATATTACAAAAACTAAAAACATTGCATTTGGGACAAATCATTAATTAAACTGAATAATGTGGAAATTGAGCAAGTTGAGGTGACTAAACTGCTTGGAGTAACCCTGGATTGTAAACTGTCATGGTCAAAACATAGCTAAGATTGGGAGAAGTCTGTCCATAATAAAGCGCTGTTCTGCCTTCTTAACAGCACTATCAACAAGGCTGGTCCTACAGGCCCTAGTTTTGTCGCACCTGGACTACTGTTCGGTCATTTAGTCAGATGCCACAGAGGGACTAAGGAAAATTGTAATTGGCTCAGAACAGGCCAGCACGGCCGGCCCTTGGATGTACAGAGAGCTAACAGAGCCTGCATCGATGTATGCTTCAAAATATGAACAAGAGGAGTACACATTCGAGAAGTGCCCTCCGTGCTCCGTTTTGCATACTTTGAATTGGACTTACAGTACCTGTCAAAAGTTTGCACACATACTCAAAGGTTTACTTTATTTTTACTATTTTCTACATTGTAGAATAATAGTGAAGACATCAAAACTATTAAATAACACATATGGAATCATGAACTAACCAAAAAAGTGTTAAAGAAATCAAAATATATTTTATATAAAAATCTTCAAAGTAGTCATCCTTTGCCTTTGCACACTCTTGGCATTCTCTCAACCAGATCTCCACACGCTATCAGTACACCCTTCCTGTTTGGAGTTCGCTCCGGTTACGTCCTAATGCAGATGTTGCTCCCAAAGTTTATGCCTGTCTTACAGGTCCCTGGTTTTTGAGCTGTTCCCCTTTCTCACCTCCTCCATTTCCTTCCAGTGAACAACTGATGTTGCATGGCCTGTGTCCGGTGTGCGCTTTACTTACATATACTACCGTTCAAAAGTTTGAGGTCACTTAGAAATGTCCTTGTTTTTAAAAGAAAAGCACATTTTTTGTCCATTAGAATAACATCAAATTGATCAGAAATACAGTGTAGACATTGTTAATGTTGTAAATGACTGTTGTAGCTGGAAATGGCAGGTTTTTAATGGAATATCTACATAGGCATACAGAGCCCCATCAGCAACCATTACTCCTGCGTTACAAAGGCACAATGTGTTAACTAATCCAAGTTTATCATTTTAAAAAGGCTAATTGATCATTAGAAAACCCTTTTGCAATTATGTTAGCACAGCTGAAAACTGTTGTCCTTAAAGAAGCAATAAAACTGTCTATTTAGACTAGTTGAGTATTTGGAGTATCAGCATTTGTGGGTTCGATTACAGGCTCAAAATGGTCAGAAACAAAGAACTTTCTTCCGAAACTTGTCAGTCTTTTATTTTTCTGAGAAATGAAGGCATTCCATGCGAAACATTTCCAAGAAACTGAGGATCTCGTACAACGCTGTGTACTACTCTTATTAAATAGTACCCGCAAATCACCAGTCTCAACGTCAACAGTGAAGAGGCGACTCCAGGATGCTGGCCTTCTAGGCAGAGTTGCAAAGAAAAAGCAATCTCAGACTGGCCAATAAAAAGAAAAGATTAAGATGGGCAAAGGAAAACAGACACTGGACAGAGGAACTCTGTTGACGTTGAGACTGGTGTTTTGCGGGTACTATTTAATGAAGCTGCCAGCTGAGGACTTGTGAGGCATCTGTTTCTAATGTACTTGTCCTCTTGCTCAGTTGTGCTCCGGGGCCTCCCACTCCTCTTTCTATTCTGGTTAGAGCCAGTTTGCACTGTTCTGTGAAGGGAGTAGTACACAGTGTGTTGTACGAGATCTTCAGTTTCTTGGCAATTTCTCGCATGGAATACCCTTCATTTCTCAGAACAGGAACAGACTGATGAGTTTCTTTCAAAAACAAGGACATTTCTAAGTGACCCCAAACTTTTGAATAGTAGGTTATATGGATAGGACCAAATATATCTGCCTTTGTGACCAGCTTTTTGTCTGTTTTGCTAATCCAGCTCGGATAGGGCGTTTTCTAAGCAGTGTCTTTCTCAATTTATTGTGGAGGCCATCTCCCTGGCATTTGCCAGCAAAGGACAAGCGTTGCCTAGTGGTGTGGGGAAGGCCCTTTCCAACCTCACAGAATGCGTGCTCACTCCACTAGGGCTTCTTGGGTATTGTTCAGGGGCATGACGATTGGTGATATCTGTGCTGCAGCTAGTTGGGGTTCCCCACATACCTTTGAGGTTTTATCGCTTGGATGTAACTGCTCCCAGTTACCTGTGGGAATGAGCATTGGGCTGCGGCAGCGCGTAAAGTGTGGACTACCAGCATTACCACAGTTTCCTGTGGGTTTGAGCCTTGGGCTGCCATGGCAGAGCGTGAGTACACCGTTTGTAGGTTGCTTCAGGTTTCCTCTGGGTTTGAGCCTCAGGCTGCTGTGGTTCATCAACTCTAGTTGCTGCTATGTAACGCATGTAGCGCACGCTATGTAGCACACTTTACCAAGTCACAACATTGTTTTGGACTTGTAGTTCCTTGTACACTTTCTGACATTTCAGGCTTGCAAGGCAAGTAATGTTCTTGGAACCGTGGGATCTATGGACTTGGTCTGCGGTGGCAGCGTCAGTACACATAACCAAGTTGCAGCAGGTTTTGGTTCCCTGTATGGGGCTCTGACTAGGGCTGTTGCGGTGACCGCATTACCACCACACCGGCGGTCACGAGTCATGATGGCAGTCAAATTCCATGTGACCCTTTAGTCATGGTAATTAGGGTTCTCCAAGCTCTGATGCGGATGATGGCCGTTAGTAACCTACCAAATTTCTAACTGCCTGGTACTCCTCACTCTATTGTCCCTCTAATCACTCTGACATTAATGCAAACCAAAACTAAAATCTAATAAAACACTTCATGAGCCCATGAGCTCATGTTGCGCAACATTGAAGAGGGTGGCATTTTCTTAGCTAAAATGACCAGGATGCACCTCCAACAACATAAAAAAACTCACAATTCTGCCCGAAAACAATGAGAATTTCTCACAACCAGTGGCATATGGGCTTAAGGTGAGCGCTGATGCCGTCCTGTGATAAGCAGTGCCCACCTTGTCAAAGGCAGTGGCGCAAAAAATACAGTATATATACACACAAAAGGTATGTGGACACCCCTTCAAATTAGAGGATTCATCTATTTCAGCCACACCTGTTGCTGACAGGTGTATACAATTTGAGGCACACAGCCATGAAATCTCCATAGACAAACATTGGCAGTAGAATGGCCTTACTGAAGAGCTGAGTGACATTCAACGTGGCACAGTCATTGGATGCCACCTTTCCAATAAGTCAGTTCGTCAAATTTCTGCCCTGCTAGAGTTCCCCCGGTCAACTATGGGTGCTGTTATTGTGAAGTGGAAACTTCTAGGAGCAACAACAGCTTATTCACGAAGTGGTAGGCCACACAACCTCACAGAATGGGACTGGCGTGTGCTGAAGCGCGTAGCGCATTAAAATCATCTGTTCTCGGTTACAAAGCTCACTACCGAGTTCCAAACTGCCTCTGGAAGCAACTTCAGGACAATAACTGTTCGTCGGGAACTTCAATTAAATGGGTTTCCATGGCCGAGCAGCCACACGCAAGCCTAAGATCACCATGCGTAATGCCAAGCGTTGGCTGGAGTGGTGTAAAGCTCGCCACCATTGGACTCTGGAAACACAGTGGAAACGCATTCTCTGGAGTGAAGAATCACGTTTCACCATCTGGGTTTGGCGGATGCCAGGAAAACACTACCTGGCTGAATGCATAGTGCCAACTGTAAAGTTTGGTGGAGTAGGAATAATGGTCTGGTGCTGTTTTTCATGGTTTGGCCTAGGCCCCTTAGTTCCAGTGAAGGGAAATAACACTACAACATACAATGACATTCTAGACGATTCCCTGCTTCCAACTTTGTGGCAACAGTTTGGGGAAGGCCCTTTCCTGTTTCAGCATGACAATGCCCCGTGGACAAAGCAAGGTCCATACAGAAATGGTTTGTCAAGATCGGTGTGGAAGAACTTGACTGGCCTGCACAGAGCCCTGACCTCAACCCCATCGAACAGCTTTGGAATGAATTGGAACGTCGACTTCGAACCAGGCATAATAGCCCAGATCAGTGCCCGACCTCACGAATGCTCATGTAGTGTATTTCGCTGGTCAATTCCCAGCACGCCTTACAAGGGTGCTGTTGGAGAGACGCATCGCTGCCACGCTCCACCAAAGTTCCATCAAGGAATCATCTAGCATAAATCATGTAGCAGATATAGTATTTGGTAGAAAGACTGTGGCCTTTTCTGTAGCCTACAGGCTGGAGATAAAATGTATGACAATGTAATGAGAGACACTTTCTTACATTATGCAGGTTTCTCCGATCAAATAGCCAAACATAAATGGCGCATAATCAAATAAAAAAAGTGCTGACAGGTCAATGTAAAATGGACAATATGGAATGGATAATCAGGCTACTCACAACTGCTGTCCTGGAGTTTCACCCCATGAGCTAAATTGTCATGATGAGTTTGACGAGCTAATCATAGCTAAAATTAAAATACTTATGCATTTCCCGCTGTGTTAACACATCGCAAATAGGCTCAGGATAACTCCTGATAAAGTTGGGTTGCTGATATTCAGAGCTTAAATAGCCAAATTGATTAGTCACAGGAATCAGGACTAGTAAAGCCAATGCAACAGCCTGTTTTACAAACAGTGGGCCTAACATGGATGGGAATTCATAAAATTCCATTGTAGGCAGACCGGACCGACGCCAACGTCTTTTGGCCATCTTTTTTTGGTCCTGTCCCAGCATTTGTTTTTTGGTGTAGTCCAGACTGGCCTTGATTTCCACGAACATTGGTTTTTGGACCAGTCTGGAATGGCCTTGATTTGGCCCAAACATAGATGTGTTTACATTTAGTCTTTTCAACTTTCACTCAAACCCGAAAATGTACCTGATTTCAATGTCCGGAAAATACGTATTTTCACCTTTCATTCAGAACCTAAATTGAACCTTACTTCAACATTTGGAAAATGTGTATTTTTAGACGTCTTTTCAACTCCATTTTGCTTACTGGGACTATTCCAGTTTTGCGGGGGTGGCAATATTTACATATATGCAGACGGCTATATCGGTCCGCTAATACAGGAGTTGTAAAGATGTATTTATTTGTAAAACAAATATTCAAATGTTTCAGGGATTGCTGCAGCACCCTCAGCACCCCTAATTCCAGCAGCTATGCTAAAGGGTGAACTGAAAAACATGGTGACTGTAAATCTCTAATAATTTTATAACATCTGTAGAGCTATAATTTATTCCAAACAATGTCAAAGGTTTAATCAAATCATATTGCTGCAGAACTATTATGTCATGTCTGTTGCCAGTTCATTCGCTGTGCTCATACAAACTTTCCTTTTTTAGTACCCTGTCTTTCAAAAATAATTCGTAAAGATCCAAATAACTTCACAGATCTTCATTCTAAAGGGTTTAAACACTGTTTCCCATGCTTGTTCAATGACCCATAAACAATTAATGAACATGCACCTGCAGAACGATCGTTAAGACACTAACAGTTTACAGACGGTAGGCAATTAAGGTCACAGTTATGAAAAATTAGGACACTAAAGAGGCCTTTCTACTGACTCTGAAAAACACCAAAAGAAAGATGCCCAGGATCACTGCTCATCTGCACGAACGTGCCTTAGGCATGCTGCAAGGAGGCATGCAGATGTGGCCAGGGCAATGAATTGCAATGTCTGTACTGTGAGACGCCTAAGACAGCGCTACAGGGAGACAGGATAGACAGCTGATCATCCTAGCAGTGGCAGACCACGTGTAACAACACCTGCACAGGATCGGTACATCCGAACATCACACCCGCGGGACAGGTACAGGATGGCAACAACTGCCCGAGTTACACCAGGAACGCACAATGCCTCCATCAGTGCTCAGACTGTCCGCAATAGGCTGAGAGAGGCTGGATTAAGGGCTTGTAGGCCTGTTGTAAGGCAGACATCACCGGCAACAATGTCACCTATGGGCACAAACCCACCGTTGCTGGACCGGACAGGACTGGCAAAAAGTGCTCTTCACTGACGAGTCGCGGTTTTGTCTCACCAGAGGTGATGGTCGGATTCGCGTTTATTGTCGAAGGAATGAGCGTTACACCGAGGCCTGCACTCTGGAGCGGGATCGATTTGGAGGTGGAGGGTCCGTCATGGTCTGTGTCACAGCATCATCGGACTGAGCTTGTTGTCATTGCAGGCAATCTCAATGCTGTGCGTTACAGGGAAGACATCCTCCACCCTCATGCGGTACCCTTCCTGCAGGCTCATTCTGACAACGCCCTCCAGCATGACAACGCCACCAGCCATACTGCTCGTTCTGTGCGTGATTCTGTGCAAGTGTAACGGATGTGAAATGGCTAGCTAGTTAGCGGTGGTGCGCGCTAATAGCGTTTCAATCGGTTACGTCACTCGCTTTGAGGCCTTGAAGTAGTGGTTCCCCTTGCTCTGCAAGGGCCGCGGCCTTTGTGGAGTGATGGGTAACGATGCTTCGTGGGTGACTGCTGTTGATGTGTGCAGAAGGTCCCTGGTTTGCGCCCGGGTCGGGGCGAGGGGACGGACTAAAGTTAAACTGTTACACAAGACAGGAATGTCAATGTTCTGCCATGGCTAGCAAAGAGCCAGGATCTCAATCCCATTGAGCACGTCTGGGACCTGTTGGATCGGAGGGTGAGGGCTAGGGCCATTCCCCACAGAAATGTCTGGGAATTTGCAGGTGCCTTGGTGGAAGAGTGGGGTAACATCTCACAGCAAGAAGCTGCAAATCTGGTGCAGTCCATGAGGAGGAGATGCACTGCAGTACTTAATGCAGCTGGTGGCCACACCAGATACTGACTTATTTTTGATTTTCAGTTGTTGAATCTTATGTTCATAAATATTTACATGTTAAGTTTGCTGAAAATAAAGAGCAGTTGACAGTGAGAGGACTTTTCTTTTTTTGCTGAGTTTAGTAACATCGAAGGGGCTGCAGTGGAGCGGGTCGAGAGTTTCAAGTTCCTTGGTGTCCACATCACCAACGAACTATCATGGTTCAAACATACCAAGACAGTCGTGAAGAGGGCACAACAAAACCTTTTCCCACTCAGGAGACTGAAAATATTTGTCATGGGTCCCCAGATCCTCAAAAGTTTCTACAGCTGCACCAACGAGAGCATCCTGACCGGTTGCATCACCGCCTGGTATGGCAACTGCTCGGCATCTGACCGTAAGGTGCTACAGAGGGGAGTGCGAACGGCCCAGTACATCACTGAGGCCAAGCTTCCTGCCATCCAGGACCTATACTGTATAATAGGCGGTGGCTGAGGAAAACTCATAAAATTTTCAGTGACTCCAGTCACCCAAGTTGTAGACTGTTTTCTCTGCTACCGCACGGCAAGCAGTACCGGAGCACCATGTCTAGAACCAAAAGGCTCCTCAACAGCTTTTACCCCCAAGCCATAAGACTGCTGAACAATTAATAAAATCGCCACCAGACATTTTACATTGACCCCCCCCCTCCATTTTGTACACTGCTGCTACTCACTGTTTATTATTTACGCATAGTCACATCACCCTCACTTACATGTACAAATGACCTTAACTAACCTGTACCCCCGCACACTGACTCGGTACCGGTGTCCCCTGTATATTGCCTAGTTATTGTTATGCCTCGTTATTGTTATTCCTATTGTGTTACTATCTATTTTAGTCTACTTGGTAAATATTTTCTTAACTCTTCTTGAACTTCACTGTTGGTTAAGGGCTTGTAAGTAAGCATTTCACTGTAAAGTCTACACTTGTTGTATTCGGCACAGTCCGATTTGATTGACATGGAGGTCATTAATTCACGGAGGTCATTAAATTCACATGAAGGACACGGCCGTATTAGACTTGTATGATGCACTTACAGTGTGGCGGTTGGTGTGCAAACAGCTTACCTAGCAGTGAACGCTTCCTTGCAGTTGATTCAATGGTAAGTACTATACATGCATCACAATTCAGAATGGATCATTAGAGGTCTCTGAAATGATGAAATAGGCCAAGGCAGTTACGCCCAAGAAATAATGATCATCTTATCAAATACTCTATAAACCTCTAATTACACTGGAGGTGGACAGTGGAAGGTATAGATTTATTTTAAACATCCAGTGCTAATTAATTTGCATCAATAACTTTTGTACCTTTTCATGTCACCCAGATTTACCAACAGGTAAAAAGTTTAGAACAAAATTAAGAACAAAAATTACATTAAAGTTAGAATAAAGAATACTACATTAGGTAACATGTAAATAAATATAGTTTCATGTTTTATATTTGTTTAGGTGTCAAATCTCTTCCAAAAAAAGACACTTAGTATTGAACGCCTACAGACCTCGTACAGTAGCTTTTTGCTGTGAGACATCACAAAAAAAATGGTCTGTTAAAAAGTGATCTTCACACTTTGGAAACAGTGTATTCATTAAGCGTGACACAGTGAGTGTGTCTACAGTCAGAAACGGGGTTGCTGGGCGGGTGCTGGATGGTCTGGAAGCATGTACACACGGCTGAGATGGCTCTGTGACCTGGACAGCACTTCCCTGTAAGGACGGATGGGGATTTTCTGGCAGGTGACCAGACACATGACACACACTGGATGGGGCAGGACTTGGCAATGGTCACATCCCTGTCACAACCTCTTAACCTGCACATACTTATAAAGGTGGAACCCTCGAAAGAGCATGTCCAGACACATCGCCTCATGTTATTCTTGAAGGACCTATATGCCCCCTAGTGAATACAAAACAAAGGGTAACAACAGCCCTGGGCCTGTCACGCTAAATAGTGCCCACTTGCCAAAATGTGTCCAACCCTGCGTCACAATGGGATTAGATTAGCGTCCGTTGCTAGAATTTGGCAAATTCTGCCTGGGCTATGTAATGACAGAAAAAAAATCTATAGTATTCGTTGCTATGTTCTTAGGTGCATGGAGAGAGAGGCACATGCAGTCAAAAGACAGCGGTAAAATGTATGCGATCGAAGTTACAGGTTATCTACGAGTTGTTTTAGCAATTCAATCTTACCGATTATTGTTGGATGAAGTACTAAACATGATCCATGCCTGGTCATTGATGTTTGGAAGAGTGGTCTTACCTCTCAAACCTTGATATAGCTAGTACGAGCATGCTGTAAACGTTGGATGCAGACACTACCGCGAGGTAAGACCACTTTTACAAATCTCTTTATTTCGCTCGCTAACTAACTAGATACGATTTATTTTGTATTGTATTATTTGTTTTTGTAGAAAATCAGTTGAGTTAAACAGCTAAGGCCCATTACTGTAATAACAAATTACTTTTGGAACACTACCATCTCCTCTAAGACAAAAGAGCATGCTGAGTTGGCAACTCTTTAGTTGAAGCATAGCGTCATAACACAGTCACAACAGCTGACATATCTTGTCAATATTGCCAAAACACTATGACATATTTAGAATTGTGAAATGTGCATTATTTTATGACTGTTATGACACCTACATAAGAGTGTACAACCATAGAATTAGGAATTAGAATACTAGAATGGACATGAACCTTATGGGATAAAGATCTGCCATTTTTGTCAGGGAGTTGGTCAACCATGGTTTGCCCGTGCTGTGATAAGATAGTGAAAATAATTTATCTGCACTGTATGTTTGTTAGCCAGCCAGCTAGCAAGCCAGCCAGCTAGCAAGCCAGCCAGTTCCATACATTTTTCAAATGAACTGCCAATATGCCAACCTTCCACTCAACGCAGTCAATCCACAGCCATACACTGGCTGAAATCAGTTGATGATAGATAGACAAGTTGTAAATGCAACAAGTTCTGATATTGTATCATATAATAGCACTTACAGCTTTACAAGAAAACACTGATATTTATGGTCTGTTTACATATATTTTAGAGGCCATTTATACAGAACGTGTATAAAACCTGCATAAACTGTATTTATAATTATATGACAATGTTTTAGATTGACAATAATTATATTACACCATTTCTGATACATCACATGCCTTACTTTTATTTTCCTGCCTAAGTCAAATCAGGATTATGCCTCTACTGCCATTCATTCCAATTAGACTGGTTTGGATTTCTCTTTGACCAATGGGGCTGACATTTTTCACTCCATTCTGGAACTTTGAGGGTTTATGTTGATGACATAGCCCCTCTAGTTTGGGGGGGGGGGGGGCAGGTAGCCTAGTGGTTAGCGCATTGGGCCAGTAACCGAAAGGTTGCTTGATCGAATCCCTGAGCTGACAAGTTAAAAATCTGTCGTTCTGCCCCTGAACAAGGCAGTTAACCCACTGTTCCTAGGCCGTCGTTGTAAATAAGAATTTGTTCTTAACTGACGTGCCTAGTTAAATAAAGGTTAAATATATATTTTTATTTAATAGGATCTCTATGGTCAAAAACCACAAGCACACCACCCACTAAAAAAGGCTTCAGAAAAGGTGATTCAGGAAACAGATCCGCAAAGTTTCAACATCATTATGTAGATCATTTTATGAACATGAACACTGTGATTCAAAACTTGTAAAAGTTGCACATTAATTAAATATTATAAATCAAAAGGTAACATTTCTAAATCATACCACATTTTGGGTAATTCCCCTAGCAACCTAGGTTGCTAGGTTACATCTTGGTTACAATTTTTACACAGATTCCATTCTCTATGCGTGCAGAAAGCAACGTATAGTGAGCTCCAAAAGTATTGGGACAGTGACATATTTGTTGTTTTGGCTCTGTACTCCAGCACTTTGGATTTGAAATGACATTCTATTCTTATCGTAAATAAGAGTAGAATATGTTTCTAAATACTTCTACGTTTAATGTGGATTTTACCATGACTACGGATACTCCTGAATGAACTGTGAATAATGTTGAGTGAGGAAGTTAGACGCACAAATATCATACACCCCAAAAATGCTAAACTGCCCTGTTATTGTAATGGTGAGAGGTTAGCATGTCTTGGGGGTATCATATTTCTGCGTCTAACTTTCTCATCATCATTCACGACTCATTCAGGACTATACGTAATCATGATAGCATCCACATTAATATAGAAGTTTTTAGAAACATATTGGATTCTTCTTTAGAAAAAAAGTGACTCCAAAATGACACAGTACATTATTTACCATGAATTTCTATTAGGCACAAAATAATCTGAGACCACCAAAACAAACAGCAAATGCATCCAACAGATGTGTAGAGTCGCAAGCTTGATGTAGTCATTGTGTGCTATGAATATGGGACCAAATATTACACCTTTGACTACTTTAATACACAAGTGAATTTGTCCCAATACTTTTGATACTCTAAAACGGGGGGACTGTGTACAAAAAAATGCTGTAATTTCTAAAATACACTAAAATTAAAGCTGACAGTCTGCACTTTAACCTCATAATCATTGTATAATTTCAATTCCAAAGTGCTGTAGTACAACAAAACATTTTCACTGTCCAAATATTTGGAGCCCACTGTATGTACCGGACGAATCCTGAAATAATACGAGATAAGCTATTGAAACGTGCTAAATAGATTTTTCTCAGATGCCAGAACAGCGCTTTATGTAGCTGTCGGGACCTTGAATGTTTTGAGCGCTGTGTTAGCTAGCAAAGTTGTGCTGTCTTTAGTTTGGCTAGCAGGCAAAAGCAAGGATGGCCCTATAGGCTAAATACATCCGCCAAAACGTCTATTAACTGAGAAAACCACTGCAAATGGTTCAAACATATTTCCTCGTTTAGGGGCTCATCTGGATCAATGAAGGACCGATAAAAATGCAAGGACAATAATCAAAACGCACAAATCGTACGTCAGTGTACAACAAAAGTAACCAAGGTGAAACATAGCACCATTGGAACGTTTATATTAAGCATTGAAATTACAGGGCATTTTTAGGTAGTTTCGAAAATCAAAACGCACAAATCGTTTTGTGTTCTGTACGTGAGTGTACAACAGAAGTAATCAAGGTGAAACTATGCTCTAATTTCGATGCCTAATATCATGACTTTGATTAAGGATGAATGTGCAACTTTTAGAAGTTTGGAATCAGACAGTGTTACTGTTCATAACATTATCTACATAATGTTTACATTTTGCAGTTCCGTTTTCTGGGTCACGGAACACAGTTTTGGTGGGTGGCCCTTGGACTATTATGTCAGTCATCGTCAGTCACAAAGAGGGTGTCTTGTCCTGCTCCCAAATACTTCTGCATTCATCCCAATCATCAGCAACAGAGCATTGGGTAGGTACAATTGACACCAATGTGTGTGCAATTGCAAAGGTAATATGGCTAATGGTTTGCCTTGAGTGGTAGGTTTTGACACCCTTATGTAGGTGTCATAACTAGCCATAAAATAACACAATACATGTACCAGGTCTAAATGTAGGTGTCATGACAAGTTATGTCAGCTCTTATGACATGGTTATGACCGTATTAGAAGATATTACAACATAATTAAAGTGCTACCGCTGAGTTTATAGAGTATTCTGATGGCTCCATCCAACACAGGCTGTAGAACAAAAGTATGGTTCAATAAACTAAGATGACAACATCAATAAAACATAATATAGTATCCGTAAAAAGGATATGGCAAGATGGAGTGTGAAAACATTGCTTGTATCGAACTTCATATTTTAGTGTGGACAGACCAACACACCCCTCCTGCTGGCAAGGGATAAAGCCGGCAGCATTGATGTCTGTCCCCCCTGGAGAACGGGAGCACTCTTTTAGCATCTGACAGAGCCACCAGACAGAAGGGAGATCACATAAGCACCAGTGGTCTCTCCAGACAGGCAGCTTTGGCTGCTGTTTAAAGCCTAATCAAGGAGGAAACATGACCCGTGACAATCTGAAATGTGCCGATTCTCTGTGGCATGGAATGGCAAGTGATCAGACAGAATGGTTCTAAGAAAACACAAAGTATCCATCCATAATAACCAGAGTATAATCATGATGAAAATAGTAATACACTGCTCAAAAAAATAAAGGGAACACTTAAACAACACAATGTAACTCCAAGTCAATCACACTTCTGTGAAATCAAACTGTCCACTTAGGAAGCAACACTGATTGACAATACATGTCACATGCTGTTGTGCAAATGGAATAGACAAAAGGTGGAAATGATAGGCAATTAGCAAGACAACCCCAATAAAGGAATGGTTCTGCAGGTGGTGACCACAGACCACTTCTCAGTTCCTATGCTTCCTGGCTGATGTTTTGGTCACTTTTGAATGCTGGCGGTGCTTTCACTCTAGTGGTAGCATGAGACGGAGTCTACAACCCACACAAGTGGCTCAGGTAGTGCAGTTCATCCAGGATGGCACATCAATGCGAGCTGTGGCAAAAAGGTTTGCTGTGTCTGTCAGCGTAGTGTCCAGAGCATGGAGGCGCTACCAGGAGACAGGCCAGTACATCAGGAGACGTGGAGGAGGCCGTAGGAGGGCAACAACCCAGCAGCAGGACCTCCTTCCTTTGTGCAAGGAGGTGCACTGCCAGAGCCCTGCAAAATGACCTCCAGCAGGCCACAAATGTGCATGTGTCAGCATATGGTCTCACAAGGGGTCTGAGGATCTCATCTCGGTACCTAATGGCAGTCAGGCTACCTCTGGCGATCACATGGAGGGCTGTGCGGCCCCCCAAAGAAATGCCACCCCACACCATGACTGACCCACCGCCAAACCGGTCATGCTGGAGGATGTTGCAGGCAGCAGAACGTTCTCCATGGCGTCTCCAGACTCTGCCATGTCTGTCACATGTGCTCATGTGCTCAGTGGGAACCTGCTTTCATCTGTGAAGAGCACAGGGCGCCAGTGGCGAATTTGCCAATCTTGGTGTTCTCTGGCAAATGCCAAACGTCCTGCACGGTGTTGGGCTGTAAGCACAACCCCCACCTGTGGATGTCGGGCCTTCATACCACCCTCATTGGGTCTTTCTGACCGTTTGAGCAGACACATGCACATTTGTGGCCTGCTGGAGGTCATTTTGCAGGGCTCTGGCAGTGCACCTCCTTGCACAAAGGCGGAGGTAGCGGTCCTGCTGCTGGGTTGTTGCCCTCCTACGGCCTCCTCCACGTCTCCTGATGTACTGGCCTGTCTCCTGGTAGCGCCTCCATGCTCTGGACACTACGCTGACAGACACAGCAAACCTTTTTGCCACAGCTCGCATTGATGTGCCATCCTGGATGAACTGCACTACCTGAGCCACTTGTGTGGGTTGTAGACTCCGTCTCATGCTACCACTAGAGTGAAAGCACCGCCAGCATTCAAAAGTGACCAAAACATCAGCCAGGAAGCATAGGAACTGAGAAGTGGTCTGTGGTCACCACCTGCAGAACCATTCCTTTATTGGGGTTGTCTTGCTAATTGCCTATCATTTCCACCTTTTGTCTATTCCATTTGCACAACAGCATGTGACATGTATTGTCAATCAGTGTTGCTTCCTAAGTGGACAGTTTGATTTCACAGAAGTGTGATTGACTTGGAGTTACATTGTGTTGTTTAAGTGTTCCCTTTATTTTTTTGAGCAGTGTATGTTTCTCTGCTGTTTATGTTGAATAATCACACTTGTGAAACGGCATCTTACATACAGCACAATTCCTGTGAGAACTGCTACAATAAGCATTTGATTTACTGGCTGCTTCTACAGCCTAATCAACTGTTGAACACTGAACAGTGGTAAAATACAGGAAGAGCTCTTTGACTTCAGCTTGCTGACTCTTGTGATTCGGCCCCTTTTGCTGCAGGCACTACCTTCAACGTCCAAATCCATTAGTGATTTCTGTACTACTAAAGCGGCGCTCGAGGGAAACCATTTCCCTGCATTAATGTCCTTCTTCCACCGCAGCGAATCAAACGCTTAGCCTAATGCCTCAGTCTACCTTAGCATGCTCTCTAAATAACTCAGGTTAGGAGCTGGAGAGCAGCACAAATAACCAAGGGAGAAAAGGATCCCATTCTACTGTTATATTTTTAAAGCAAAACAATTTATTATCAAGTACAGCAATATCAAACAAAAGTTAAATCATGTTCACAAATGAGTTTTTCCACAATCTGCATCACTTCACTTTTATCAGGTACAATACAGAGAATGACTTCAATCTTGGGGGGTTTTCCATGTTAGTTTGTAAGTTCTTGCTTCGTAAATGTGGAACTGCTCTGTTGACACCAGAGCAGAGTAAAAGGCGATTGACAGGGGTGTTTGGGTGTCAGAGTTCGTAAAGTGCTTCTCCCCCTATAACACTGGTCAGTCAGTCCTTGAACAGTCATATGTGGGCCAGGGGGAACTAGTCCTCATAGGTAGAGGGGTGTACTGCCTTACTGCCAGTCAAAGGAGCGCTTCACCAGCCGGTAGAAGTTATGGTTGTGCTCCCGGAGGTAGGAGCGTAGCTGCTGCAGCACAGTGCCGTTGACAGCCGGGTGGGGACGCCCTTTGGACTCGTGCAGGCAGCGCTCTCGCCCTTCACTCCGGATGCAGTAGAACCCCTTGGTCTGGTTGAAGTAGAAGTTGGAGGACATTATCCTGGGGGGCAGGTTGAGAAAACGCTCCACCTTCTGTAGCTCAGGCAACGGGTCCCGGATCAAAGTATCCCCATCAACGATGTGGATCTGCTCTAGGGGGAAATAGCGCAACCAGTTGCTCATGTGCAAGTCGTAGAGGCTCCGCTGGATGGCCTTATAGCGGGTATTGAGGGCTCCGCTGCGCACCAGCAGGTTCTCAATGGCCTGCACTGGCTTGTGGTTCTCCAGGCGGTTGAAGTAGACCTGGGTGTAGTCTGAGATGACACGTTCAGTTGGGTCCCGCAAGATCAGCAGCAGCTTGATGGAGGAGTTCATGGCATGGATGCGTTCTGGCGCCAAGGCAGAGGTGAAGTAGCCTGGCGTCTTCTCCACTGTGATCTGGTGTGTGTAGGAATATGGCATCAGCTCCCGGTACCAGTCAAAGCCCTTAGCGTAGTTCTCGTCCCAGTCGAAAAAGTGCACCTCTGTGGCAGCGGCAGCGACCTCAGGGTGGATGTCCAGCATTTCCAGCAGGGCGCGTGTGCCTCCCTTGCGCACCCCAATGATGATGCTGTGGGGGGCACATTTACTAGTCCCCAGGGGTGGAGACAGAGTGTCATTAGCTGTGAGTCCAGGGCCTAGATCCAAACTCTGAACAACATCTGGTGGGGCAGCATATGCCTGGAGAACCAGGAGGAACACTGCTACCAGCAAGCAGGCCATGGTGAGGGAGGGTGATGAGAAGATGGTCAGAGAGAGAGGAGATCAGAGAGGGATGTCCCGTTGTTTAGCTGTGGATCGGAGCCACCTCTCTGAGATCAAAGATGACAGGAAAGGAGAAGGGAGCGGTTTTCGTCTGCCATTGAACATCAGAAGGAGGATGAGGAGGAGAAACCACAGCCAGTCCGAAGCATATCTGGAGAGACAGAAGACAAGAAGAAAAGAAATGGACTTAGATCTTCCCATCTGAATAGCTAGCATAGGCCCAAAGCACTTTCTTATTTTACCTGACAAAGCTTTCTAGTAATTCATAGAATGTGTGTCTGACTCAAGTGTTTCCTCTCCTTCGGTTATCATTATTCATCTCCCTTTGAGTCCTTCTATCTCCCTCTCAGATCTCTCCTTCCCATATCAAGAGTCACTTACGTTTAATTCTATGCTGTAATTTCACAGGAATATATATTTTTTTGCTCATTACAAAATGTGGGCCAGATATGTGAGAGTGTGACTCGGGGCCAAAAATAGGTCACACTACTTCAAATCGTGTTTTACCGCTTCATAATCCTCACTCAAATCGATACAGTTAATATCCACCCTGGAACATTTCAATCCAGACAGCATAGGTAGGTTTTAAGGACAAAGTGTGGCTGTAGAAATACGAGGAGTTTTCAGTTCTGGATAACTTAGATTTTCCATATGAAGCAAGATCAAAAGCAAGGCCAAGTGAAGGATGTTATGTATTGGGACAAAGTATTTATGTTCTAGTGGGTTTCTGTAGCCTTAGTTCTAACGCTAAGTATCATGGGCACTGAAGTGGGTTGTTGAGAGTAGACTTCCTGAAGTAATGTAAGATGCACAACTCCAGTACATACACTCGTTGCATCCAAAACGATTTCTCCATCCCCATTCCTGCGTGAGTCTAAAGTTAATCTGAAGAGTCAAGATACAAAGGTAGGACTAGGACAAGAGGACTAGGATTTAAAATACTGGATACACTGAACAGTTGAATACTTCTGACCTTAAAAGTCTTCTCAAATACTTTCACGAGGAAAACATTTCTCCGTGACAGTCAAAATAACCGCTCTGCTGCATAAACATCCAACAAAAACCAAAAGGTCATGGTAAGGCTCTATAAATATTACTTTATCATTTCCACTTAGCTGTTTCCCAATATTAAAATCAACTACCATGGCTATGATTGAATATACAGAAAGCTATTGCTAAGGAACAACAGTAGTCACAGCTCACTCTGGATGAACCCTCCCACTCCCTAAACAGCAGAGGACAAATCTGTCCCCCACTTCCCAGAGGGTTGTCTGTTCCCACAGAGCCACTACCAGCCTCCCCCGCTCTCTAATCAGGTCTTCCCATTGCAAACTGAAGGGAGTGATACCTGGACAGCCATAAAGCTCTAATCTCTGGCCAAGGGGGTCCAGGGGGCTGTGGATGTTAAGTATGGGGCTGGCTAGGTAGCTGTGGGTATGGGAATACGGCTGGGGGCTCGGCCAATATGTGGAGTTGAGGGCTTGGGCTACGTATAAGGTCTGGGGCCGGGGTCAAGTATGAGGGCTGGGGCATGGACTAGGTATGGGGGATGCAGCCCTGGGGGGGGGGGGGGGGCTGAAGCACTGTGGATAAAGAAAAGGTGCTCTACTGTGAATGTCTGCGCAGGGAGCCACTTACGCGCTGTGACAGGCACGCCTGCCTGTCAGCGCTTCCATGGCGGAGAGCTGCCAAGTCCAATGCTAACAGCCAGGCAGCCAGGCGACCTTCCTGTCTTATCCAATTCCACTCACTCCCTCAGCACACCGCCACCTGGAATGAGCCATTGTTTCACATCCCTCTGAGCCGCATTGCTTTATTCAAGACTTGATGCATATCTTCAGGTTTTCATTCATCACACAGCCGGCTCGGCACACCATCTCAGCATCTGGCAGAGCCTTTAACTAAAAATATTGGACTATTGGAGATAGAAACGGAATACCGACAGATTACAGACAAGAGACTGGCAATATACTTAGTCCAGAACGAAGTAAGAGGTCACATTGCAGTTGGATGAATAACACAAGATATTGAATATATTTGCCATTGTAAAAAAAAAAAAAAGACATGAAATCAAAATACCCATTAACACCTGCATCTGCAATCATTTACCTACGACTATCACACACGTGGCGCTGCGCTGATCTTCTGTGATCTCGTTTGTCAGTGGCTCTCCTGATATATTGTTTTTTAGAGGTGGAATGAAAAACCTATATTTTTACATAAATTGAGCTCCAGAGGATTTAAAATATATATTACATGACCAAAAGTATGTGGACACCTGTTTGTCGAACATCTCATTCCAAAATCATGGGCATTAATATGGAGTTGGTCCACCCTTTGGTGCTGAAACAGCCTACACTCTTCTGGGAAGGCTTTCCACTAGATGTTGGAACATTGCCGTGGGGACTTGCTTCCATTCAGCCACAAGAGCCTTAGTGATGTTGGGCACTGATGTTGGGTGATTAGGCCTGACTCACAGTTGGCGTTCCAGTTCATCCCAGGCTCAGGGCTCTGTGAAGGCCAGTCGAGGTCTTCCACACCGATCTCTACAAAACATTTCTGTATGGACCTCTGCACGGATGCATTGTCAAGCTGAAACAGGAAAGAGCCTTCCCCAATCTGTTGCCACAAAGTTGGAAGCACAGAATCGTCTAGAATGTCACAAATTTGAAGGGGTGTCCACATACTTTTGCATATACAGTATAGTGTACTCTAAATGATGATGTCAATAACATTATTTAAGAACACTTTATTTGTGGTTTACAGGATATACACCAAAAATAAACTAGATCCTCTATAAATACGACAGGAAAAGTTTAGTGCACCTTCTTAGGTACAACTTAACGATGTGTCTTTCTATGGTAGTGGATAAGAAGTATGCAAAAGTCGTGGTGCTAAACCACCACAAGGGTTGGCTGGCTGAATGAATTAAACTTGGTCTCAAAGTAAATCTGCACTGCTCACAAAATAAGCATAAGCGTTGAAATGCAGTAACATGGCGTTCATAATTGGTGTCAGCATCAGCATTTGCCTTGAGTAGATCTACTACAGTTTTCAAAACAGCCAAAGGTCATGTAAACACAGTGGTGTGTATTCATGAATGCCAAGGGAAGCCAGGCTTCTCCCAAAAAATTGACCAAGAAAAAAAAAAAAACGTACAAAATGTCTTTCGTCTATCTGTGTTTCATACATTTCCTTCAATTCGCAAGAGGCTGAATGTACGCCACTGGAGAAAGCATCCAGGCTAACAAAACAGCACCCCTCTGTCTCAGTATGTGTAGCGTATCTATCTGATGCTGTCTGTCCAAAAAGAGTATGACATCGTTGCCGCCCAAAGCATTGAATTCAAAAGGAAGCCAGCGAGCATTTGGCCTCCCTTGATAATTAAAAAAAATAAAATAACAGCCAATCAGCGTTGGGGCAAACAGTGTGAATTCAGCTGTGAATGGTCCTGGCGCACCAAAAAAAAAAAAAAAAAAAAAAGTCAAGGGAAGCCAGTTTGGATTCAGACCAATGACATTGAAGTCAAATGTCATTAACAGAAAAAAACGTGAATTGTTGCATCTCATTGTCCACCGGTGGCTAGCTAGTTAAAATGGTCCCTTTCCTAAATTAGCCATGGATGGAGATAGGGATTTGGACTTGTGGTTCTACTTAATTCTCCGTACTGGCCAATGATTATAATGGTGATTTTGAACCAACCATTACATTCATGCACTGTTTCCCTGACCTGAGAGGATTGAAGTGCAACATGTAGCTAGATGTAGTATGCTAATTTTAACTAGCTGGCCTGGCGCATCGTTGCCCATGAAAGGAAGTTAGGCTTGTGAGCAAGCAGTTTTTGCCAGGTAGTCTAGTACAACAAAAATGTAAAGCATTTAAAGCATGTAGTCCTAGACCATTTAGGCAACATGACACACACCACGGAGACACATTTGAACTTACAGTGGGGCAAAAAAGTATTTAGTCAGACACCAATTGTGCAAGTTCTCCCACTTAAAAAGATGAGAGGCCTGTAATTTTCATCATAGGTACACTTCAACTATGACAGACAAAATGAGAATTTTTTTCTCTCCAGAAAATCACATTGTAGGATTTTAAATGAATTTATTTGCAAATTATGGTGGAAAATAAGTATTTGGTCAATAAAAGTTTCTCAATACTTTGTTATATACTCTTTGTTCGCAATGACAGAGGTCAAACGTTTTCTGTAAGTCTTCACAAGGTTTTCACACACTGTTGCTGGTATTTTGGCCCATTCCTCCATGCAGATCTCCTCTAGAGCGGTGATGTTTTGGGGCTGTTGCTGGGCAACACGGAATTTCAACTCCCTCCAAAGATTTTCTATGGGGTTGATATCTGGAGACTGGCTAGGCCACTCCAGGACCTTGAAATGCTTCTTACGAAGCCACTCCTTCGTTGCCCAGGCGGTGTGTTTGGGATCATTGTCATGCTGAAAGACCCAGCCACGTTTCATCTTCAATGCCCTTGCTGATAGGAGGTTCACTCAAAATCTCACGATACATGGCCCCATTCGTTCTGTCCTTTACACGGATCAGTCGTCCTGGTCCCTTTGCAGAACAACTGCCCCAAAGCATGATGTTTCCACCCCCATGCTTCACAGTAGGTATGGTGTTCTTTGGATGCAACTCAGCATTCTTTGTCCTCCAAACACGACGAGTTGAGTTTTTACCAAAAAGTTATATTTTGGTTTCATCTGAACATTCTCCCAATCTTCTTCTGGATCATCCAAATGCTCTCTAGAAAACTTCAGACGGGCCTGGACATGTACTGGCTTAAGCAGGGGGACACGTCTGGCACTGCAGGATTTGGTCCCAGCTCTCTGCAGGTCATTCACTAGGCCCCCCCGTGTGGTTCTGGGATTTTTGCTCACCGTTCTTGTGATCATTTTGATCCCACGAGGTGAGATCTTGCGTGGAGCCCCAGATCGAGGGAGATTATCAGTGGTCTTGTATGTCTTCCATTTCCTAATAATTGCTCCCACAGTTGATTTCTTCAAACCAAGCTGCTTACCTATTGCAGACTCAGTCTTCCCAGCCTGGTGCAGGTCTACAATTTTGTTTCTGGTGTCCTTTGACAGCTCTTTGGTCTTGGCCATAGTGGAGTTTGGAGTGTGACTGTTTGAGGTTGTGGACAGGTGTCTTTTATATTGATAACAAGATCAAACGGGTGCCATTAATACAGGTAACGAGTGGAGGACAGAGGAGCCTCTTAAAGAAGAAGTTACAGGTCTGTGAGAGCCAGAAATCTTGCTTGTTTGTAGGTGACCAAATACTTATTTTCCACCATAATTTGCAAATAAATTCATTAAATTCTACAATGTGATTTTCTGGATTTTTTCCCCCTAATTTTGTCTGTCATAGTTGAAGTGTACCTATGGTGAAAATTACAGGCCTCTCATCTTTTTAAGTGGGAGAACTTGCACAATTGGTGGCTGACTAAATACTTTTTGGCCCCACTGTATGTTGATTGGACTAAATTGTTTTTGGTATCTTTTAGTTGTCACTGTATTAGACTAAGCAATAGATGTTTAGTAGTCCGAAAGTGTTGGAAACACTACCTTACTTGACCTACAGCATGGTCAAGCAACTGTTTGTTACATGCAAAAAGTTTTGTGGACTTCACCGGACAGATGTTTCTCTCCAGTTTTGTAATGAAACAAATGTGTGGTTGAATTTATTCTGCCACTGTCTTTTTATTGTCTCCACCTTAGGCCTGTATATCACGGTGTCAAGTCATATGAACACATAGGTTGTACTATTGCTTTTTTCTGGCTAGGCTTCCCCAGTGATTTTACCCACGCACCGCCACTGTGTAAACTAACACTTTATGGCAACCTTGCAATGTAAAGGTCAGTGTTAGCGGGATCCTTGGGATGAACCCTAAACGTAACCCTTACCTAACCCTAACTATTTTAAAAAGTCAACTTAAAATGGGGTAACGTTAGGAACGTCCCAAGGATTTCGCATAGCACAGACCATGAGAGTATGCTATGACAAGCTAGCGGTTCATTACAACAATGTTTTCTTACAGAACCCATATGTACTGTACATTACACTGTTATTCAATGCAAAATGTATTGGCTATACATTTTAACTTCAAATGACGTGTTGATGACTGAAAATATTTATGCAGGCAAATGTTTGTCACACTCCTTTAAGTCACAAGTTCTAATTAAGCTAATTTCCCCCCAAATCGGACTAACTTCGGACACTCTCTAGCAGTTAGAGGTTTAAATCACCTCGAACTCAACATTTAAAAATGGACTGGAAAATAACGGTAGGTTTCACGACTAAAGACACCCTTCTAGCTGGCTGACCACCGATTTTCATTGCAATTTATGCAAGTTAGGTTTTGAGATTTTCTAAAAAGTTAGACACATTTTGTGGGAAACGCTGTATATTGTCAAATTTGAATTCACAACAGACCACACATCATTTAATATCCAACTTTTTACCTCTGAAATATAGCTTTTTTTTCTAAACCGCTTATCAAAAAGCTGATAATATTTCCACTGAAATGTCAAACATGCTATTTGCTAACCCGTTGATGGCTTGTTCACAATATAAGACTGTTGAAGGTTATATATATATATATCTTAAATATGCCAATAATATGTGGTGCTACGCTAGCTAACGTTAGCTACTTATCTCATCCTGAATGCAAGCACATGGCCTGAATAATAGATCTGTGCCAACTGCTTTTTGCTGATTGCATATTTTGGAACTGAAACTAAATAAGCACACTAGCTATAATACGCCCCAACAGTGCTCTTTTTGTATCATGGTTGAGTGTTCACTTTGGCGCCAGTTCAGTGTTGGCACATAAGGAGCACCGATTGCTAGCTAGCGAAGCTAACTACCTTGCTGGCTAGCTAGCCAGTTAACGTTAACTAAGTGAGAATGTGATGAGGACAGGGCTGCTTGCTTGGTGAAGTGTACTTTTCACTATTTACTTAGTGGCTGTGGCAAGCTACTCACCGTCAAACCACCATGTCTAATCTCTCTCACGCTATGACCTAGGGCTGAATGATGTTCAACGAGCGGCTCGTAGAGCGCCCTTTTCGGGAAACCATTGAAAATGTCCAAAAATTACCACAAATGAGCAGACATACTTGTTTATTGTATGTATATTGGTGCTTTTTCTGTGGAATAAAGCGGAATACAAATATTTCTCATTCATATTCAGTGGTTTCCCATTCTGTTTCATGTGGCGAGCAGCAGGTATTGTACTGCAACGTTTGTTTTTTTAAAGAGTAACTTTAATCTAAAACCAGATGTTTTTGGCTTAGTTAGTGAAATACGTCAATTCTGGTCTTTACTTTGACAGTTCGTTACAAAAGTGATATATATATTTTAGTAGTAAATCTAGCTCTTTTTGCCCCTAGTGGTTCAACTCTGCCTTTGAAATTGGGATGTAGAGGCGCCTCTACGTTATTTCAAGGGAGGGGTTTGGTAATACACTTCTTGATGTGCTGGGTGGTACTGCCTTAAGACTTTCTATGAATGCAGGTGACAGCGCGCCTTATTTGGCAATGGTGTTTGTAAGTGGAGTGTGTCAATATGTTTTGCATAATGCTTCCTTGAGTAGACCACTGACATTACATAAAATGTATAAAGGAATTAAGGCACATTTCCACATATTACCAAATTCAACATGTTTGCTTACTGTATGTTTTACACAACAAAAAAACATGTAGGCTTTGATGATTATATACATTAATATTCATAGCAACATTATCATAATAATAAATGGATGACAATGGTGATCATGGCAACACGCTCTATTCCCCCCCCACCCCTTCACTGCTATGACTGATGGTGGCCCAATCCACTAAACAAATTGGGTCATAGTTCATGAGTTCTAATCCCACAAGGGGATTTTTTTTAACCCTTTATTCACCATATTCATCCTGTGCCCACACACTTCTAATTCTGAAAAGTGAAAGCATACCTGTGAGAGGGGTTACGGTGGTAGTAGTTTTATACAGGTTTTTATACAGTTCCCAAAACCAATCTGTGAGTTAATTTGACCATTGGAAAAATAGCTACTGCGTCAATACAGCAATGTGGGATGGATTGAATTGAGCCCATTTCATTTCAAAGTGATGACTGTAATTTTCTTCCCAACACAATACTACAATAAACGTGAGTCCACATTTCAAGCATTTTTTTTTTTTACCTGTTGGGGATTCGAAATTACACTGCACGTGGCTATAGACGTCAGGAACTCAGCACCTTAACACTGTGAGCCAACTGTCCAGAGGTGTATTTACTCGTGATGCAGATCATTTTATTATCAGAGTATGCCAGTGAACTTCTGGTAAGTATACTTTAGTGAGAAAGTGTTGGGATCCTGTACAACTACATTTACTCACCCCCAAAATTATACTTTTTTTATGCGCTATTCCTATGAAGGTAAAATAGTGCCTTAAGTGTAAAAGCATGTACAGTATCATTTGCTCATGTACAATAGGAGTTACACCTGTATAATCAGTAATGTTTTTGCAAAAAATATTTGCAAACATGTATCTTTTTATGAGAATAAATGCAACAACACTTGCAAGAACATAACGTGGTATGAATAAATACAACAATTGCAAGCATGCAACAAAACGTGAGAATTAATGCAACTAATTTATTAAACTTGCGACTGGTGAATCTTCTTCTGTATATCAAAACCACATTTGCCGATGTCGAATTCGTGTGCTCAGAGTTATGGCACTAATTTAGCAACTAATCTTGGCCAAAAACTTTGTAGTCGTAAAAAAAAAAAAAGAATCTGCCAGAAAGCAGCAGAGAAATATGCGAGCTCTAGTGGACAGGGCATGTTTTCACATTTCATAGGGTTCCGGTCTGGAAGCACTCTCTCCACTGTGCTAAATATGGATAGAATTTGTAAAAATGACTAGCTAGTTCAATGACATTTACAGAATTTGAAAGCTACAACAAGGCTTTGGTGAGGAAGACGAAGGGAATAATTAAAGCGAGTGTTTCCACATAGCATGACCGTTACACAGCTGATGCTAGCTAGCTAGCATTAGAGCTTTCAGGCTAGTCTATCAAGTGGTTCTTACATTGTGGAACGGAGCAATAGGTCTAGCTATGTACTTGTCATTTGGTTGAGTCTAACATTAATTTAGAAAATTGTTTGCTCGGTGTATATTTGGTGTGTAGTTGGTTGGTTATGCTAGTTAGCAAGCTGAGATCAATGTTAGCCAGCTTGCTAATAATGTTTTGAGGAGAACAGGCTATCTCCCTGTAGAATCAAGACAAGAGGGGATGGGGAAGAACGTGAGATGTGCAGTTGCTTCATCTGGCTGAAGCAGTGCCCAGACGAGATGAGACAGAGTTACCTGCTACAGGAAAAAAAGTGAGATCTCTCAGATTCCTATCTTGATTAGCTAGTGAGATTTCAATGTCAAACCAATGCAATGATATTCATTAATATTGGCTTCCTATGTGACCTGCTTTTCCTGAAAATGTCCATCTCAGGGACAGTTGGTCGCACCAGGCCAAGCCACACATCCAAACAATGCCAGCAGGAACCCTACTATCTGGGTTATTTCATAGATTTGATGTCTTCACTATCAATCTACAATGTAGAAAATAGTAAAAAGAAAGAAAAACCCTTGAATGAGTAGGTGTGTACAAATTTTTGATTGGTACTCTATGTGCATGCACGCACAAACATTTTGTATGGGCCTAATCATAGTATTACATATAGAATCGGAGCCTAATTCTTCCTATTTAAAAACGTGGTAGGCCTACCTGTTTGACGAACTCATGCACATCATCTGTATCTGTGTTTCATTCCATAGTATGTTTTAATATATTTGTACTATATTGCTATCTGTCTCAAATTTTACAAATCATCAGCATGAAGAACACTGAATTCTGTCATGTGGACTGAATTGTCATTCAAATAATGTTGTGCCTCTGTTTCATATCTGCTGAGCACACCTCTGTTAGCCACACAGCCACTGCCTCAGAGTGGTTGGGTAAGCTCCTTCCTGGCTGTCCCTGTCCAGAGGTGACATTGGACAGGGCCACGCTGTCTCCCAACCCCATTGTCTCAATTCCCAGTAATTATTCTGCAATAGTTTGTCGGGGGGGATAGGGTCAACTTCTCTTATCCGGACCTGTATTCACAAAGTGTCTTAGAGTAGGAGCGCTGATCTGGGATCAGTGTTTAATTGTAGATCATATTGACTGGTGGAACCTGACCGTAGATCAGCACTCCTACTCGTGGCACATTTCCATCCAGGATTTACCTCAGAGTTCTACCCAAGAGGCTCAGACTTTTTTGTTTCCATCTACGCAGGCTGGCACCCGTGTGTCACTGGGCCATGGCTCCAGCAAACCTGCTGTCACTTGGGCCAAAGTCAAGCCAGTGGTATTTTTCAGCTGGTGTTTACATAACAATGACTAAAAGTGAACTTTAATATCTTCTCACAAAGCAGCTGTTAAAATCAAATCTTGATTCTGCTCTTCACAAGTCCTCAGTGCCAGCCTTAGCTACGGAAACAATTTCCCTAGTATAACATATGGGTCTATACACTAGTGTAACACTGATGTTTGAGTCCAAAAGCAGCACTGGATGCTTTTTGAATATTGGCCCTGGTGTAATGTGTGATCTTAGGTATGCTCTAACCAACAGCCCCCCCAATGCAATCCACCACCACTTTTCTAATTAACACACATCAATCTGTTGTATATGGGACAATGTTTTTCTATGTAAACATTAGAAATCCGTTTTACAAATATTACACAATTAAATTTACATACAAAGAGAACAGTATGCCATTATTGTGACAACCAGATCCATATGTGTATGGCTCCCCCCATCTCTGCATACAAGTGGAAGTAGCACAGCAGGATGCTGGCCTTGGCGCAGGTGATGAGGAAAATTATGAACCCCAGGAACCCAAACATATAATACACATGTGATGAGATGTTGAGAAAATAGTAAATAATCAAATTCAGTCTCCCTGCATAGAGGCTGAGTTGACCTTGGTTCAAAGAAATTAGGTATTTAATTATTTGTTAATGTGTAATTAACATTTACAATCTAATAATCAATAAATTACTTATTTGTTTCTTTATGATTCATTATACAAGCACCACTAGGCTAATTCAGGCTCATGGTTGAGTGGCACACTTGACCCTTGTTCTTACCAGATGCTGTTGAGAATGAAGAAGAGCTGGATGAAGATGTAACCGAAGGGCAGGATGCCCCCCTCCTTGTCAATGGGAGCATGCCTAAGATCTCACATTACACCAGGGCCAATATTCACAAAGCATCCAATGCTGCTTTTTGACTAACAACCGTGTTACACCAGTGTATACACCCTTATGTTATACTAGGGAAATCGTTTCCATAGCTAGTGCTGGCAGTGAGGACTTGTGAAGAGCAGAATCATCAACCTCTGCATAAATCAAAACAGCTGCTTTGTGGGAAGATGTTCAAGTTCACAGTTAGCCATTGTTATGTAAATGCAGGCTGAAAAGTACCAACGGCCTGACTTTGACTGCAAGTGAGAGCAGGTCCGCTGGAGCCATAGTTTAGTGAGACACGGGTGCCAGACCGCATAGATGGAAAGAGAAAAGTCTGAGCGCTTTAGGTAACACACTGAGGTAAATCCTGTATGGAAATAGGCCACATAAGTAGAAGTGCTGATCTAGGGTCAGGTCGCACCAGGCAAAATAATTGGATTTTTTTATGATCTAAAATTAAAAACAGATCCTAGATCAGCACTCTGTGTGAATACTGGTCCAGATAAGACAAGTTGACCCTAGACCCCTGGCACATAAAAACTATTGCAGAATAATTACTTGGGACTGAAATAGGGGAGTAGGGAGACACTGTGGCCCTGTCCCTGGACAGGGCCAGCCATGAAGGAGCTTACCCAACCACTCTGAGGCAGTGGCTGTGTGGCTAGCAGAGCCAGACATGTGCTTAGCAGATCTGATAGAAGCACAACATTATTTGAAAGACAATTCAGTCCACTTGACAATTCAAACAGAATTCAGTATCCTTCATGCTGATGATTTGTAAAATTTGAGACAGAAAACAATGCAAAGTATGTTTTAATGTACTTGTACTGCAATGTAACACAGATACAGATGTGCATTAGGTGGTTTAAAATAATACAATTATTACAGACAGTTTGTGGTTCTTCCTTTAAAAGTTGCATCACGTTATTTAAGTGTCAGCCATTGTTGCCATTAATGCTAGTTTGACCACCAGGGGGCATCTTTGAGAACCATTTGACAGTTTTTAATATTGCCTGTGCTAGAGAATTTAAAACCTTTTTTGTAAGAACATAGTATATGGGATTGATTTTAGGAAATGTAGTTTAATTAATTTTATGGTGTTTCTATTCCCCCAATAAACGAAACCGTCAGGCGCTGTACAACGTGACCGTTCGGGAGTAGGCTACCTAAGAGCAAAATAATGCTAACATTTCCACAACCTAATTGTAGACTAACCAATACCCAAACAGAGATTAATTGAAAATAAAAATCTAATTGATTTATCAAGATCAGTCCGAAACGGTTCTGAAATAGTTGACCACACGCAGGTAGGCTATTGCTTTAAATCCTATTATAACAATTGGATGACTTTGGGTGTTCCAGTAAGCAACAATTTGTTGCCTTCATTAGCCTACTTTATTCTGAAAAATGTATCTGTAACTTGAGAAACTGACGATACAACACAACAAATACATTGATCTCAGCAAAGTTTTACTCATGGTCGTGGAGCTGAGGGAAAGTGCAACTAAAATGTAGCTGAGATGTACTGTACAGTAGTTGAAACAAACATCTGCATTTTGAAAGTATTTATCATTATTTTATTAACGAAAGCATAAAGCTGTTGATGAACAGATAGTGTGTAAAACTTTTGAGTACTTAAGCATCGAATACATTCCAAGTTGGGGGGGGGGATTTTCACACCTACAGGAGCCGGGCTATTAAACTAAATCGCTGGATAACAGATCAGCCCTCGGAACTCTATCTACAATATGCTTTAAATTCCACAATGTCACAAATAATTGGACACACAACATGAGCAGATTAACCTGTCTAGGATGAGGGTGCCGCTAGCGGCACTCCCCCCCCACCCCCACTGAAAAACCAGTGCCGCGAAATTCAAAAAAAATATTTTTTTTAAATATTTAACTTTCACACATTAAAGTCCAATACAGCTAATGAAAGACACAGATCTTGTGAATCCAGCCAACATGTCCGATTTTTAAAATGTTTTACAGGGAAGACACAATATGTAAAGATGTACATCTATTACCTAAAAACACATTAGCATAATCCACCATCTTTTATTTGTCCACCAACACCAGTAGCTATCACCAATTCGGCTAAACTAAGATATTTATAGCCCCTAACCAAGAAAAAAACTCATCAGATGACAGTCTGATAACATATTTATGGTATGGGATAGGTTTTGTTAGAAAAAAGTGCATATTTCAGGTAGATGGCATAGGTTACAATTGCACCCACCGTCACAAATGGACTAGAATAACTACATAGAGCAACGTGTTTACCTACTTACTAATCATCAAACATTTCGTAAAAATACACAGCATACACTAATCGAAAGACACAGATCCTGTGAATACAGACAATATTTCAGATTTTCTAAGTGCCTTACAGCGAAAACACAATAAATCGTTATATTAGCATAGCACATAGCACATAGCAGCCCAGCATTGATTCTAGCCAAAGTGAGCGATAACGTCAACATCGCCAAAATATATTAATTTTTTCACTAACCTTCTCAGAATTCTTCAGATGACACTCCTGTAACATTATATTACACAATCCATATAGAGTTTGATCGAAAATGTTTATATTTAGCCACCAAAATCATGGTTAGACAATGTGAAATGTAGCCCAGCTGGTGAGAAAATGTCCGTGCGCCATATTAGACAGTGATCTACTCTTATACATAAATACTCATAAACGTGACTAAAAAATATAGGGTGGACAGGGATTGATAGACAATTTAATTCTTAATACAATCGCGGAATTACATTTTTAAAATTATCCTTACTTTTCAATACAGTTTGCGCCAAGCGAAGCTACGTCAAAAAACATGGCGTCCTAAGCCACTAACATTTTGACAGAAACACGATTTATCATAATAAAAATGTCCTACTTTGAGCTGTTCTTCCATCAGTATCTTGGGCAAAGGATCCTTTCTTGGGTCTAATCGTCTTTTGGTGGAAAGCTGTCCTCTTGCCATGTGGAAATGCCAACTGCGTTCGGGATGAACTGGAAGCGTGCCCAGCAATTCACAGCGTTTCAGAAATAAAATGTCCCAAAATCGCATTAAACGGATATAAATTGCTATAAAACGCTTTAAATTAACTACCGTATGATGTTTTTAACTCCCATAACGAGTAGAAACATGACCAGAGTAATATTACTCCCTCCACTAATGCTTGGAACAAGTGCGGGTCGATGTCCTCCAGGCGCATTACGCAGCAAGAAAAGACTTGCTAGCTACAGGGTTTTTTAATTTATAGTGCCTGTGAACGCGCAATCGACCCCATTCAAATCGTCATCACGTAAAGGCATCCAGGGGAAGACGTAAGCAGTGTCCGTATACTCATAGCAATAACAGTGCCCTTTTAACTGACTCCAGATCAGGGGCCAACATTTCTGAAATCTGACTCCATGTCAGGGAAATTGCTGTAGAATGGGTTCTGTTCCACTTAGAGACAAAATTTCAACTCCTATAGAAACTATAGACTGTTTTCTATCCAATAATAATAATAATAATAATAATAATAATAATAGGCATATTGTACGATCAAGAATTTTGTGGGAAGCCGTTTCAAAAATTACACGATTAGCATAAATAGTGACAACAGCGCCCCCATCCTCAACAGGTTAACTTGATAAAAAACTATATTTTGGATAAGATTGTTTCAAATAACCGAAAGTGGAACGATTGTAATCTGAATAAAGGGAAAAAGGCCATTCTTGAACATGGGGTGAGACATTCTTACTAATTTGTAAATAAAGCCAGTTTAGAATTACTTATGTTTTTAGAGGGAGAAACCAAAAGCCCTATGTGCCTATTTAAAAAAAAAGAAAAAAAAAAGAAGGTCAGTCCACATGTTAAGTGAGACACCCAAGTTCTCTCCGAACTCCAGGACCACCGACAGTTTTTGTTGTTGATGCCTGATGCTGGACTCTAGCGCCAGAGGAGAGAGACTCAGACTGAAAACTCCTCCATTAATTGCCACAGTTTAGACTACCAATAGATCAGCATTCTAACTCCCCCTTGTGATAGTGTGGTGCAACTACAGAATGCCACCATCTACCACAAACGGTCACGGCGTAAGCTCATAACTTTTAAAGGAAGAACCACTGTAGCTCTATCCATGCTTTACCTGAAAATGTTTATCTTATATTATAGCTAGCTAACTGATGTTGCTCTAGCTAGCTCACCCAATGCAGGCCTTTCTCCTCCTTGCTGGTCTGCAGATGCATGACTACATGATCATGATGTTGTGGCTGTAGCATTTAACAGACACTAGAAAAACAACAAGCTAGCCGTATCAGACAGACATTTTCAAAAGCAGCTCATATAGCAAGCCAATAAAATGAATAGCATTGCATTGGTTCGACATTGACATCTCAGAGGCTAATCAAGATTTTTTCTTTTTTTTTTTTAAAGGTGAGATTTCTCAAATTCTATCTCTGTAGCAGGTAGCTCATCTTGTCTGGGCACTGCATCAGCCAGATGAAGCAACTGGACATTTAATGTTCTTCCCAATCCCCTCTTGTCTTGATGCTACAGGGAGCTAGCCTGTTCTCCTCAAAAATATTATTAGCAACCTAGATAACATTAGCTATCTTGAGCACAGATCTCAGCTTGCTAACCAACTACACACCACATATACACAGAGCAAACAATAATTTTCTAAACTAATTTGTGTACATGTCCAAATGACATGTACATAGCTAGACCTATTGCGCTGTTACACAACATAAGAACCACTAGATACAGGCTAGCCAGAAATCTAACGCTAGCTAACTAAAGGGAAACTTAGTGATTTTGGCAGAGGCCCTTTATCTACTTCCCTAGAGTCAGATGAACTAGTGGATACAATCTTTATGTCTCTGTGTCCAGTATGAAGGAAGTTAGAGGTAGTTTCGTGAGCCAATGCTAACTAGCGCAATGACTGGAAGTCTATGGGTATCTACTAGCATGCTAGCAAATACCCATAGATTGTCATTGCACTAATGCTAGTTAGAAACATCCATCAAAATCCCAAAGTATCTCTGGGGTATTACTATTCATATGTAGGTATGCAGATATACCCTTTTCAATGCAAAGACTAATCGAACAGTGGAATCTGACTGGAATGGGATCAAGGACCTCATTGTTGTGGGTCCAGAGCCATCTTGGAGCAGAGATTGCTTCCCTGAATAGTAAAGTTTGTGGACTTGTATTGTTAAGTCTGCAGCAAAGCAAAGTCTTATTAGGGCAGAGGATCCTGTGTTGGACATACAGTGGCTGAACAGAGAGTGATATGGGAAAACGCTCTATAAAAAACACACTTCTAGACTGACTTACACTGTACATTTTACTTTACTAGCCCTCGGCCTGGCTCCGGGGGCTTGTTACAGTGTTGCCGTGGTGAGCAGTAGCCTAGCGGAGTGGACACCAGCTGATTATAGATAGGTGGGACTAAAGTCCAATCAAGCGCAACACTGCTCCTCCTGCTGAGGAAACCAACTGCAGCTCACACAGTGAGGTAAGGCCATGAAGCTATCCTTCTTCATAACTCCATCTTTCTCCACCTCTTTATCTCGTTCATTTTGTCGTCACTCTGTCGCCTGCATAGGGAGTATTAGACCTCAAACCCACTGCCCCTTTACCTAGAGTAAAAGAAGACTCATCCTCAGCTTTCTCTATATTTCAAACACACTCTTTTTCCCCCTCTCAAATGCCTGATGGCCGGTTCAAACACATATGGAAATCCCACAAACACACAATGCCTTTATCTGAGAGATAAAATGCAGTCCTTGACCCTGTCAATTTTCAATTGCTGTCACTCCCTCCATGTCTCCCCTCTTCTCTCCGTCTATCCCATACTTTAACTGCACAAACAGGGCAGAACAAATTTGACTCCACTCCAGTTATCCCTCCCACAGTCTTTCACAAACTCTGTGAGACCATATCTACAGTATGGCTTTTCAATAATGGATACATTATCTGCAGAGCGATCACTGGGTATAATAAACACATTCTCTATGACCTACCTAGCTTAAATTGTATGATGTAGAACAAATAATATATCCTTTCTCACACACACACACCGAATGTGTTCCTTTATATGAATCATATATTAAAATATATATATTTTTAAAAAACACTTACATTGGCAAGCAAATCTACTTTGTTCTGCCAGTGATGTCACAAATTCCTCCTAAACTGGGTACAAAAGATTATTTAAAGCACAATGAATAATTCAGTTGTTTTATTTTCCAGGTTTATGGTATTGTAAGGCAGGACTTAAAAAGCACTTCATGAAACATAGGACTTACTCCTATGTAGGTCCCTCCTCTCTTACTAGAGTTATCAAAAAAATACCTGCGGATACAAATCTCACTGAGCACAGACATCAATTCAACGTCTATTCCACATTGGTTCAACGCAATTTTATTCAAATGACGTGAAAACAATTTTGATTCAACCAGTGTGTGCCCAAATGGGATATTATCTAAGTGTTAGGCTGCAAATTTCACACATCTCGTACCACCTACTGTGCGTAGGTAGCGTACGAGAATAGCCTACCTCCAGATTTACCCCCCTCCGAGTAGAAGAATGTAAGCAGCTCTGTTTTCTTCCGTTTGGTTCCTAATGAACAGCGCATTCGGAAAGTATTCAGACTCCCTACCCTTCTCCACATTTTGTTACATTACATCATTCTAAAATTGATTAAATGTTATTTTTTAATCCTCAATCTACATACAATACTCCATGAGAACTTTTATTTTTTTATTTATGCAAGTCATAAAAATAAAAAACAGAAATAACTTACTTGCATAAGTATTCAGACCCTTTGCTATGAAACTCGAAATTGAGCTCCGGTGCATCCCATTTCCATTGATGTTTCTACAACTTGGGAGTCCACCTGTGGTAAATTCAATTGATGGGACATGATTTGGAAAGGCACAGACCTGTCTATATAAGGTCCCACAGTTGGCAGTGCATGTCAAAGCAAAAACCAGACTCTTCCTAGAGCTGACCACCCGGCAAAACTGAGAAATCAGGGAAGAAGGGCCTTGGTCAGGGAGGTGACCAAGAACCTGATGGTCACTGACAGAGCTCCTCTGAGGAGATGGGAGAACCTTCCAGAAGGACAACCATCTCTGCAGCACTCCACCAATCAAAACTTTATGGTATAGTGGCCAGACGGAAGCTACTCCTCAGTAAAAGGCACATGAGAGCCCACTTGGAGTTTGCCAAAAGGCACCTAAAGGACTCGCTGGTCTGATAAAACAACGATTTAAGTGTTTGGCCTGAATGCCAAGTGTCATGTCTGGAAGAAACCTGGCACCATCCCTATGGTAAAGCATGGTGGTGGCAGCATCATGCTGTGGGGATGTTTTTCAGTGGCAGGGACTGGGAGACTAGTCAGGATCGAGGGTAAGATGAACAGAGCGAAGTACAGAGAGATCCTTGATGAAAACCTGCTCCAGAGCGCTCAGAACCTCAGACTGGGGCAAAGGTTCCCCTTCCAACAGGACAACGACCCTAAGCACACAGCCAAGACAACGCAGGAGTGGCTTCGGGGACATGTCTCTGAATATCCTTGAGTGGCCCAGCCAGAGTCCGGACTTGAACCCAAACATCTCTGGAGAGACCTGAAAATCCCCATCCAACCTGACAGAGCTTGAGAGGATCTGCAGATAAGAATGGGAGAAACTCCCCAAATACAGGTGTGCCAAGCTTGTAGCGTCATACCCAAGAAGACTCGAGAATGTAATCGCTGCCAAAGGTGCTTCAACAAAGTACTGAGTAAAGGGTCTGAATACTTACGTAAATGTGATTTCAGTTTATTTTTATTACATTTGCAAACATTTCTAAAAGCCCGTTTTTGCTTTGTCGTTATGAGGTACTACGTGTAGATTGATGAGGGAATTTCTATAATTTTTTTAGAATAAGGCTTAACAAAATGTAACTTAACAAAATGTGGAAAAAGACAAGGGGTCTGAATACTTTCCGAATGCACTGTATCTTTGTTAGCCTTTGTATGGACCTTGTAGCATTCATACGGGCATGAAAGCAGCAGAAGGCAAGGCAGGTTGACATACTCAGAGTGGATTTATTCACAGGTCTTGGTGATCCAAAAGGTGAAAGCGCCATATCATACAAAATATTCAAGTAGAACTATCATTTTCTGTTATTCAACATTCTGACTCCAAAGCATGGAGCGTAGGCCACGTAGCCTATTTCTGTGTGTACTGAAGGCGCGCACGCTCCTATTACGCACAACAAAAATGATAGACAGGAATTACAACGCATTCAAAACAACTGGAAACTCTGAAAAATACGAGTTCAAGTCATGACATCGGTGATCTTCAGGTCGGAGCTTTAGAAAGTGGCCCGAGTTGGAATTGAGTTGGATGACCGTTCAAAAGTGATTTTGCCCAAGTTCCCGGTTGTTACGAACACACTAATTCAGAGATTTGAGTTCCCAGTTTGCAGTTGTTTTGAACACGGCAACAGACAGCGAACTACGACATAACACAGGAAAGGGAAATATGAAGGAAACCATACATTGAATAAAATAAACATAACTTCTACCTCATGAGTCTTTGTGAACGTTCATGTGCACTATAAACATCGCGCCCACTCAGAGGGTAACATAGACCACACCGTTCACGTTACGTGCGCTGCAAAATAAAATGTACACAGAGGTTATTCAACAATTTAATCCAAACTGCTCTCGTGCATCAACGAGTGTCTGTGTAGCCAGGCGGTAAAATAGAACTTAGTTCTATTTTACGGGTTGCAAGTCCCGCCTCTCCCATCTCCTCATTGGTTTTTAGGAGCATATACCCACATGGGTGATTGAAAGATGACCTGAGGTCCACGCTCCAGTCCAGTTGGTGGTGGTAATGCACCTTAAAGTTGGTTGTCAACGACCATATAAAGTCCAAAGAAGAAAGAGACTGAAGGAGGAGAGATTACTAGAAACTAACTAGGTTTACCCTTTTATCTGTGAATTAATTGTCGAAGTATAGGACCATGTAAATTTCAGGTAAACTAAAAACCCAATGCTTATATCCCAGAACAAATTAGCCAGCAACAGCAAGCTAGCTAGCTAAATTGCCTTAATATTTATTCATTTTTGACCTGTCCCCAAATTAATATAGTGGGTTCAGAGTTAGTTTTGATATTTCACACGCAGACACACACCCGGTATAGTCAGCATTTAAGAAATGGTTTGCTATAAAATGAAACTATCGTAAGCCTATCAAACACTAAACGGAAATGTCTACGTGTTCCGATAAACGGTACAGGATGGAATGACAAAATGCTAACAATTATTGTAGTAATAGATGGAATATAGATTTACCACATAGGGCCTACGAATTTAAATGTGTGAAAGCAACAGAAAACATTTCAACAAGAGAAAAAGTGTTACTCTCCACCCTGATGGTGTGTGATCACCACAGTAATAATTCATTTTAACAACAAATTCCAAAGTAAATTATACATTTCAAGAAATTGTTACATACCAAAAGACCAGTAGGCCTATGCTAGTAATTGTTACCTGGTGAGCTTGCAAAGTAAACAGTTAATATTCTTGAGCACCAATTTTTTTTTGAGACGCATATTTATTTATTATTGTAATCCTCTCCCCCTAAAATGTGATGTTTGCGCTGCACACCATCCTATAGCTGTACAGCAAATCAGCAATCTGTTCGCTAGCTCACCTAACCTGTGTTGATTGACAGTTTGCTTGTCCAATCAGAGTGCAGAGTGTGCATTTTACTAGCCAATCTGTTGCAGATTTGGGCGATGCTGTGGCTACAGTCTCTGGCGACATGTAAGGTAATCCAAGTAGACAGTGGCACACAATTTGTGACAAAACATAACAAAACCTGTCCAGATAATTTCAAGTCATCAGTCTCAAGTCAGTCAAGTCCTGAGTCAAGTGAATTTATATTCTGTCAAGTCGAGTCCCAGGTCATTAAATGTGTGACTTGAGTTAGACTCGAGTCTACAACTCTGTTAACTTGATATTGCTACATTGACATTTGCCAGTAATTATGAATGTTTAAGAATACAGTAAAACCCAATTAACGTAGAGTTCTGTGTAAACAAGGCCACATTCATTTCAATGTTTAAAAAAGCTTTGTGTCACTCCACCATTCCTCCCATAATAGCGCTCTATTTAAGAAAATGATTAAGCGCCAGAGAAAGAGTACATTTTCATAGGAAGTACAGACCTGTTCAACAGGCCAGGTACTTGAGACATTCCTTGAATACATTATTTGCAAGCAGCATATATTCAAAAGGTCACACAAGAAGGGGCTTAAGAGATAAGGGAGGTAGGTAGGAGACTGCTGCTCTCTCATCATCATCATCATGTTGGAGTAGGACAATGTATACCTACAGGGCCCCCCGGTGGTCAACAAATAAATATTTGGCCATTTCTACCTACCTCTGTCAATCACCATTATGTGAAACCTGGCTTGTCAGACTAGCAGTAATTCAGTAAGACCCAAAATCGATGCATGCCTTGCTGCACCTCAAACAACTAACTTGATCCCAGTCTTCAAGTTTCACCCCTCTGAAGCAACCAGTATCTTAAGGTGTCCTTCTCTTGATGAAGATGGCGCCACAGAACACACATTAATAGAATGAATAGATTATATTTCTATGGCACCACATACAGACTTCCCACACCATATGCTGAATTCTGAATGATAATGGAAGAAAATCTTGTTTGGGCTGAAATTGACGAGCTGTTGGCAGCGCTAGCTTGGAAAAAACTATTTGGCTATTTCTGGAGCGCTTGAGTAAGGCAATGACCTAATCCAAACCCACTTGTCAGCCGAGGCATTCATTATGTGATGCCGAGAGTGGGTAATCTGCCATTAACTGGTCCACTCAGATACACATGTCTCAGCGCAGACACTAATTGTGGCGTTTTAACTCTAATCTTTTGCTCTGCTCTTTGTTCAGTTCACTGAAATGGACTTTACTGTTGAGAGCAACATCTCACAATTAGACACCCGTCTACCCACCACCATCTGTAGATAGCAGCACTTGGCTGGTTCTCAGTGTGTGTGTGTGTGTGTGTGTACATGCATGTGTTTGCAGACAACATAGATCCATGATGATCCATCTAAATGCCAGAAGGCAGTTGTAGGGATAGTCTACAGCACTTTAAGGTGTATAGTATTCCCAATGAGTATGCCCCCAGCGAGCACAAACCTTGTGGGTTTGGAAACTGACTAGATACCCTGGCAGCCAATATAACCCAACATATCCATGCAATCAAATCATCCCTTACCAGTGGTGTAAAGTACTTATGTAAAAATAATTTAAAGTACTACTTAAGTAGATTTTGGGGGTATCTGTATTTTACTATTTATATTTTGCACAATATTTTTACTCCATTACATTCCTAAAGAAAATAATGTAAATTCTACTCCATACATTTTCCCTGACACCCTAACGTACTTGTTATATTTTGAATGCTTAGCAGGACAAGAAACTGTCCCAATTCACGCACTTATCTTTAGAAAAAACCTGGTCATCCCTACTGCATCTGATCTGGCAGACTCACTAAACACAAATGCTTTGTTTGTAAATTATGTCTGAGTGTTGGAGTGTACCCCTGGTTATCTGTACATTTAAAAAAAAAAAAAAAAAAAAAAAAAAAAACGCCCGGTATGCTTAATAAGGAATCTGAAATTATTTATACTTCTAGTTTTGATACTAAAGTATATTTTAGAAATTACATTTACTTTTGATACTGAAGTATATTTTAAACCAAATACTTTTAGACTTCACTCAAGTAGTATTTTACTGGGTGACTTTCACTTGAGTCATTTCTATTAAGGTTTCTTTACTTTTACTAATGTAGGAAAATTGGGTACTTTTTCCCACCACTGTCCCTTACTACATAACAATGGATATATAGGATAAACAGACATGGAAATTGATGATAGGTCTACCCTGCACCACATAGAATATGCGTGCTGTACCATATACTCCAAAAGTTGCTTTGACATTTGGCAAATGTCTGACGATTTACATTTAACATCAACTGACATAAAAACTGTGGATGGAAATGTGGTTTATGTGAGTAACGTCATACCATATAAAAACAAATCACGACAGCTGTGATGGAAACAGGACGTTTCAGTACAATTTTCTAAAATGCGACTCAAAATCGTTCAACACGATGGGATCTTGTTGGGTCGGTAAAATTAATTACACGAGACATGGCAGTGGAAAATCTTTATGGGTAAATATTGATATAATAATCATCATATCGAAGACAACTTGGAGTCATGCTATGATATGGTGTGTGGTCCTCCCACTACAACTCGTGAAACCATGCAGTTTATTAGGCTACATAATTTAAATAAATGATGATGAACTTCACAGGGTGGTGAAAGTCATTCTGGTGACGAGGATCTTATTCTGGTGATATGATGATCGATGCTTGACTGCAGTTTGAGAAGAGAAAAAAAAATCTCGCTCTTATCCATAATCTCATTATGTAGATTAGCCCCACTTCTATCTGTGAGCTGTTGGCTAGAGCACCTATGCCAAGACCAGATTGAATTGACCAATTGAACGCAACGGTTTGGGACAAAACTGAAAATGCAATGGAAAACTTTAGACTTTTATTTGGTAGATGAAATTGTAAGTGAAAAAGTACATTTAGAATTCTAATATTTGCATGGAAATCTGTCGCCAATTGGATGGAAACCTAGATAGTCTAAATTCTCTGGAGGCATTCTGGCAGTCAAAACAGGCCGATTTACTCCTCACCCCTAGATTGGTAGAGGCAGCTATCAGAACCCACACGGACACACTCATGGAATCTGTCTACAGTCGGTCAGACATAGTGACACTGAGGAAAGGCTCCAAGAAGAGTGGCCAGATGAGCTTCATTCTTCCGGACAGTTCTGATAAAACATTTTGTCAAGACGAAGACGCAAGCATGCACAAACATAGACAAAGATACAAGAAGGCACACGGAGACAAAGACACAAGCATTTAAACACAAATTCTCTCATCATGCATCTTTAGGTCTTTTCAAAGAGTCTAGTCTCCGATATGAGGTTCTCATTTAGTAAAATCGGTCCAAAGTTTTCTAAAAGTTTTCTAAAAAAATCTCGCTCTCCCTACTTAATTAAAACATACATTTCAGCTTAATCTCTCCTTCCCTTGTTCATTCTCTGGAAGGCTGAGCCAGGCGTTCCTCTCCAGACCACTGGAGGCACATTCATTCTGGATGAATTACTTCATCAAATAAAAAGCAGGGCATCTTGTGATGAACTTCGGGGATACTCTTCATCTTTGATGAATAGTTTAATGAGGGGACTACAGCAGTGCCTGTTCAGTGCTGACAAAGATTTCAAAGCAGCAGGAAATCGCAGAAAAGAGCAAGAATCATTTAGCGAATGGGTTTCGTTTTTTGTTTATCCTCCATCCAACGGACTCTGTTCATAAGCTGCACAGAGCAGGAGTATGTGGAGCAATTCTGTGTCCATCTCAGAGTAGGAGTGCTGATCTAGAATCTGTTTTGCCTTGGGAATCATAATGCCGAAGATTATACGGACAGGTAGCACTCCTACTCTGTGACAAGGGCCCTTCTCTCCTGTCCATATACTTGTTCATTAGGATTAAAATGAAATACTGATCCTAGATCAGCACTCCTACTTTGACAGGCTTTATGAATACAGGCCCTGAACTCTCCAACTCCGTGGATGTTCGGGAGTTGCTTCTTCCTCAACACATACACTCGCATGTACCATTCTGGAAAGTAGGCCTAACCAAATTCTCTAAAGGGTTAACCAGTAACCACAGACAGCCATAACTTCTGATCTTCTACAACTTTACATCTGGTATACGTCTGTGTTCTCCACATATTTGGATGACATGCACAGTGCAGTCCAGCCAGAGTTTGTCATGACAAATATGTACATAGCAGGCAATGCAGACAAACATTTATTGGGTTTGGAGCTGGCCCTTCTGTGAGCCGATGCCGAATGCCAAGCACTAAAGCACTTCGACTGCTGCTGCAGCTGGGAACTGCATTGGATCCAAAGCATTTTCCAGTTTTCCACAGAGTGTTAGGTATCTAGTGCAGTGTGTCCTATCTGTAAACCATTCTAGCCTAGACTGCGAGATATGCAGATCAAAAGTGCTATGGATTGGTATGGACATCAGCACTGGAAGCACATTTGCACACAGCGCGTGACCTCGATCTCATGCAAAAACAAAATGTTCACAAGACGATCCCAGTGCCGAGTTCCCAGAAGTAATAGTTGTTGCACTACTACATGCATGCTGCCTTTTGTCCTATATTTATTATATATATTTTTTTATCCCAGGCCCCCGTCCCCGCAGTAGGCCTTCATTGTAAGTAAGAATTTGTTCTTAACTGACTTGCCAAGTTAAATTTAAGGTTAAAAAAAATAAAAAAAATAAAAAAATAAACATTGATTGTAACCTAATTACTCAGCTCGAATGATGTAGGTCAAGGTGGATAAGGTCAAGTCTGTCTGTGCATAACCTAACATAGCAGGCGTAAAATAAATGCATGAAACTAGATCCTCGACTATTGGTCTTGAGAAAGAAAAACTGGTCGGGGGAGGGTATTTTCAGCGCTGTTCAGTCAATCCAGGAAATGTGGAAGAGGAGTTAAGATGGCGTGTCACCTTGTTAACGTTTAAAAGCGGCGCTCTTTCCATTGAAAACCATTCGGTTGTTGGGGACACGGCAGAGGCTAGTCTGTGCATAATGTACAGTACCAGTCAAAAGTTTGGACACACCGACTAACTGCAGGGTTTTTCTTTATTTTTCTATTTTCTACACTCGAATAATAGTGAAGACATCAAAACTATGAAATAACACATGGAAACACGGAGTAACCAAAAAAAAGTGTTAAACAAATCAAAATATATTTTATATTTGAGATCCTTCAAAGTAGCCACCCTTTGCCTTGACAGCTTTGCACTCTTGGGATTCTCTCAACCAGCTTCATGAGGTAGTCACCTGGAATTTATTTCAATTAATAGGTGTGTCTTGTTAACTTGTGAAATTTATGTCCTTCTTAATGCGTTTGAGCCAATCAGTTGTGTTGTGACATGGTGGGGGTGGTACACAGAAGATAGCCCTATTTGGTAAAAGACCAAGTCCATATCATGGCAAGAACAACTCAAATAAGCAGAGAGAAACAGTCCATCATTACTTTAAGACATGAAGGTCAGTCAATCCGGAAATTTCAAGAACTTTGAACGTTTCTTCAAGTGCAGTCGCAAAAAACCATGAAGTGTCATGGGGAAACTGGCTCTCATGAGGACCGCCTCAGGAAAGGAAGACCCAAGTTCATTAGAGTTACCAGCCTCAGAAATTGCAGACCAAATAAATGCTTCAGAGTTCAAGTAACAGACACATCAACATCAACTGTTCAGAGGAGACTGCGTGAATCAGGCCATGGTCGAATTTCTGCAAAGAAACCACTACTAAAGGACACCAATAATAAGGAGAGACTTGCTTGGGCCAGGAAATACGAGCAATGGACATTAGACTGGTGGAAATTGGTCATTTGGTCTGATTAGTCCAAATTTGAGATTTTTGGTTCCAACTGACGTGTCTCTGAGACGCAGAGTAGGTGAATGGATGATGTCCGCATGTGTTGTTCCCACCGTGAAGCATGGAGGTGGTGGTGTGTTGGTGCTCTGCTGGTGACACTACCAGAGATTTATTTAGAATTCAAGGCACACCAGCTACCACAGCGATACGCCATCCCATCTGGTTTGCGCTTAGTGGGACTATCATTTGTTTTTCAACAGGACAATGACCAAACGCACCTCCAGGCTGTGTAAGGGCTATTTGACCAAGGAGTGATGGAGTGCTGCATCAGATAACCTGGCATCCACAATCACCTGACCTCAACCCAATTGAGATGTTTTGGGATTAGTTAAACCGCAGAGTGAAGGAAAAGCAGCCAACAAGTGCCCAGAATGTGGGAACTCCTTTAAGACAGATGGAAAAGCATTCCAGGTGAAGCTGGTTGAGAGAATGCCAAAAGTGTGCAAAGCTGGTTGGCTACTTTAAAATCGAAAATATATTTTGATTTGTTTAACACTTCTTTAGTTCTTACATGATTCCATATGTGTTATTTCATAGTTTTGATGTCTTCACTATCATTCTACAATTTAGAAAATAGTCTAAATAAATAAAAAGCCTTGAATGAGTAGGTGTCCAAACTTTTGACGGGTACTGTATGCGTTTGTTCAGCTGCTGTCTGAACACACTTTGTATCCCTTCGGAAGCTAAACTTTCTGCGGAATCCTTGTAATTTCCCACTCGTAAACGGAATAGATCGGAGGGGAAATGTTTATCTATAATGACAATCTCTAGCTCCATTTCCCTACATCACAGCTCTGGCTCTCCAGCAGAGGAGTGCTAGAGATATCTGATTGGGCAGATGTAAACAGCATCTGAGCTTAGTATTCTTGGTAGTGAGCTGGGCTAGATTATTCCCAGCATGCACTCCCCCTGCGATGCCCACTATGCTGCACCCCAGTGCCCATCTCCACCGAATGGCAACGTAGCTCCAGAATCTGCCTTCAGCAGAGTGCTCGACCAGCGTTTAACCTCAGCGAGACATTGGCAAAGATGCAGATCTATTGGTTCTCTCACTTTCTCAACTCCTAATACTTCCTCTTTCGTTCTCCGTTGGGACACCGTTTTAAGGGAGGTTTTGGGAGTGTGAAAAACAATCTAGCACTTTACTTAGAGGGTATCTATCTAGAGGTGGCCATGTCATCAGTTGAAATCAGTGCAGGGTGAACCGCAGAAAACAGCTGAAGGTGTGAAAACTCATGGTAATTATTTCTGACTCAAAGTAAACTTAATCCCCAAGAGGGAATTATCTATCTGATGTTATTTAAAAACACCAAAAGGCTGTCGTAGAGGAAATTAGTGATTGTGTTTGTATAGTTTTTACTGTCTGACAGAATCACGTTATAACTGTGTAATCAGGAATTGCTTGGGGCGGGTTATCTTCTCCAATATCAATAGCCTTCTGTTGCTGGTTGTCTATTAGGCCAGAGCTACAAGTCCATGTCATAGTTATCTAAGCCCCAGACCTCACTTTCCTCTCTATGCTATTTGAGCAACCCAAAGCAATACATTTGCAAACATGTCCATAATAATATTGCTTCAGAACTGTGCAAAAGCGCATCATCTGTAAACTTTACCATAAAGTTCATGTGAAGACACAAAAGTTGGCCCGGAGTCAACGTTTAATCAGCACACAAGTATTTTTGAGATGCCTTATCATAACTGTAATGACTTATCGTCCTAACGTCTCTGTCACTTTCATCTGTGCCTCTTGTTCTGCTCTGCCCATGAATAAGTCATCAGGGCCTTTGGCTTATTGCTCATCGTTCCGCCGCCTCCGTGGCCCTGTAAAACCAACTGAAGTGTTTATGGGAGATAAGAGGCGATGAAGGTCGCACGCCCAATAACACCTTTTTATCACTCCACGTTCTACTGCGAGAGACATTTTACTTGAGAGCCCATACTGAAGATGAATCTTTAATTAGAGAAGTTTCTGGACCCAACATAAGAGGCATAACAGGGGAATGAAAACAGCCATTGAAAAAGGCAGCATCTGCAGGATTTCATTGGCCTGGTCTGGCGCTGTGCTGTCAGCCTCAATGGAGAGATAGGAGCTCTGTAACCTCAAAGCAATAACTGAAAAAAATTAAAATAAAAATTGGGGAGAAGCATGGTAAGCTTTTCTGCAACACCTGAATGTCATGGTTGTCTAGACTTCAGAATTGTCTCGTAATGAGTTCAGTTAAATCGATTTTCTTTAGCTTTATCTGCTCAAGTCATTCTACATGTCTGTCAAATTAGTGACAATGGCATTAATTTAGTCTGCTCTCATTTCCCGCATGTCTAACACTATCCACAGAGCAGAAAAGGCTTACCAATGGAGGAAAAAAACAGTGTATATTTTAAGGTTACTCTTGACATGAATGTGCCTTGTTGGTCATGGTGACCATACTGAGGACACAGATGAGATGACAACAAATGCCATGACAACTACTCAAATTTCATGCAAACAAAAGCATTTACCAAGCCTTGGATCACCACCAACATAACAGCCAAGCCTAGGATTCCATAAAATAAAGTCACCACCATACATGACCAGACAGACAGACGGACTCCATAACATCTAGCACAAACATCCTCTACTTCTAGCCACGCTGCACCAAGTCATCCCTCTTGACAACCTATAATACTTAACGTTTGATGATATTCAACAGAAATTTTAAAAAGGTTGGAATCATACGCCATTCTATTGCTACTCCATACAAATGTTACCTTTCAGATATCTGACTAGGAGTTAGTTAAAAGTTAGTTGGCAAAGCACACGTTCCACCACACTAAAATAATGACTGGCGCTCCTATTCCCAGTTGTCTGAATAATCACTTGCGAAAAAAAATTGAATTCATTACTTACTCTACCAAGACTGAGGAAGAGCGATTGTGGCCTTGGTTGCATAATTTACCAAACTCCATAATTATCTCCACTCCACAGCGAATATGTAGCAGTCAAGGGGACTTATATGGTTTGTGTTCGTCCCTTTGACTGTTCAAAGCATGATCATCATCTGTAGAAGACTTTATGACAAAAAAAACATGTCATGAAGGACTAATTGGCTTTGATATTATCACAACCATCCCAATGTTATTTTTGAAGACCTACAGTGGCAAGAAAAAGTATGTGAACCCTTTGGAATTACCTGGACTTCGGCATAAATTGGTCATCAAATTTGATCTGATCTTCATCTAGGTCACAACAAGACAAACAGTCTGTTTAAACTATTAACACAAAAACAATACGTTGTCATGTGTCTTTATTGAACACACTGTGTAAACATTCACAGTGCAGGGTGGGAAAAGTATGTGAACCCTTGGTTTTAATAACTGGTTGACCCTCCTTTGGCAGCAATAACCTCAACCAAATGTTTTCTGTAGTTGCAGATCAGACCTGCACAACGGTCAGGAGGAATTTTGGACCATTCCTCTTTACAAAACGGTTGCAGTTCAGCAATATTCTTGGGATGTGTGGTGTGAACTGCTCGAGGTCATGCCACAGCATCTCAATCGGGTTGAGGTCAGGACTCTGACTGGGCCACTCCAGAAGACATGTTGTCTTCTGTTGAAGCCATTCTGTTGTTGATTTACTTCAATTGGCGGACAGATAGCCTTACATTCTCCTGCAAAATGTCTTGATAAACTTGGGAATTCATTTTTCCGTCAATGATAGCAAGCTGTCCAGGCTCCGAGGCAGCAAAGCAGCTCCAAACCATGATGCTCCCTTACATTTACATTTTAGTCATTTAGCAGACGCTCTTATCCAGAGCGACTTACAGTAGAGTGCATACATTTTACATACTGAGACAAGGATATCCCTACCGGCCAAACCCTCCCTAACCCGGACGACGCTATGCCAATTGTGCGTCGCCCCACGGACCTCCCGGTTGCGGCCGGCTGCGACAGAGCCTGGGGGAGAACCCAGAGACTCTGGTGGCGCAGTTAGCACTGCAGTGCTCTAGACCACTGCTCCACCCGGGAGGCGAAATGATGGGTTTATTCACAAGATCTGTATCTTTCATTTGGTGTCTTGGACTTGTGATTTCATGAACATTTTATTATATGATATCCCTGTGGCTTTAGGCTAGGTTATGCTAGTCAGCTTTTGTGATTGGGGGGCTCCCGGATCCGGGTTTGGTAGGCGTTAGAGGTTAACCTCTTTGAGCATTCTACACTGTGCTCCTGCAGTCATATTTGCAGGATGGCCACTCCTAGGGAGAGTAGCAACAGCGCTGAACTTTCTCCATTTATAGACGAGGCTTTTAGAGATACTTTTGTAACCCTTTCCAGCTTTATGCAAGTCAACAATTCTTAATCTAGGGAATAATGAGATCTTTTGTTCGAGGCATGGTTCACATCAGACAATGCTTCTTGTGAACAGCGAACTCCATTTTTGTGTGTTTTTTATAGGGCAGGGCAGCTCTAACCAACATCTCCAATCTCGTCTCATTGATTGTACTCCAGGTTAGCCGACTCCAATTAGCTTTTGAAAAAATCATTAGCCTTCACATACTTTTCCCAACCTACACGGTGAATGTTTAAATGTATTCAATACAGACAAGAAAAACACAATCATTTGTGTTATTAGTTTAAGCAGACTGTCTGTTTTTGTGACCAATTTTTGCCAAACTCCAGACAATTCCAAAGGGTTCACATAATTTACTAATACAGTGGCAAGAAAAAGTGTCAAGTAGGCCTATGCCCATAGAACTGCCTAACGTTCAAACGCCACAGGTCTAAAACAATAGGAAAGACAATAATAGCCTGGTGGGAACTGGGGAAAGGATGTTTAATGCAGTTCTCTTCTTCACAGACTCTCTTATAAACCCCCAAATGAGCCATTCTGCAGTTACTTTAGGCTCAGAGGATACTTCCTGGTTCTCTTGATTATATCTATCACAAGCAGGCACCAAATCTATATCGGTATTTAACAAAGATTAGCTTTACAGCGATGATTAACCTTTGTAATCCTGTGTGCACATGGAGAATAGCTCCGCTTGTCGTTTACAAGAGCCTCACTAAAAAGGAGCTGCATGCTCGTTCTGGGAAAATTGAGGCTCAGCAAGCAAATGACGCAGCAGCGTCATCTGTAAATGCCGCTCCAGTGGATAATGAAGACGAATCTTCAGAATGGAGAGTCCTCTCATAATGAATAAGAACAGAATAGTTTATTTTTTGTCTAGCATTGTGTATCTTTTAATAACACTTCTACTACATCCCTTGACAAAAATTGCGCCCCTCATCTCACCAAGGAGCGTAATTAACATCAGGGAATGAATACCTGCTATTGTTTATACGGCTGCATCAGTGAATAAAAATCGTCCATAACATGAGTAATTTCTCCATATTTACTGTAACTCAGATTGGGTAGGTGATGGTTTAATTTGCTGGGCAATGAGTCTCCCCCTGTGGCGTTTGCTTTGCCTGCCACAGCTACAATCTGCAGCCTCTTGTATACAACATACTGGACTACATGCTGTATACACTTCTCTCAACCACAGGACACAACATGTTGAAGTCTGCGTCAACAAGGTATAGCCCTGGCATTGAATGTGCAATGATCAAATATAGCAGTGATGCCGGGAGCACAAGTGGTGGGGAGAGAAAGGCATAGCCCAAGGCTAAGACGGAGCTGTCCATACAGAACCACAGCAAGTGACTTAAATCTTTCAGGACCAGGGAGAGCACCAAGTAAGTATTTTTAGTCTGTCACTCTGGCCAAGGGTAAACAGTATGAAGCCACAAAGCCTACAGTTAGATACTTTACAGGATACTTTCTCACGCTGCGCTCCTCTATCAACTGGTATCTCTTAGTTTAGTAGGCTGTGTAAAAGCACTCTCCATACAAGTTTCAATTATCCATTCATTTTAATTTGAGGCCTTTATATACAGAAGGATTGCCCAATATGGCTTCAGCAATGTCATCGTCCTGCGTTTTTCTGCCCCTATCCCAATTGCACTGTCACTAGCCCATACTGTGCCACAACTCGGACTTCAATGACAGGGCGCACACAACTACAAGCCGTTCATAAGAGCACTGCATGCATGTGGTCTGGATTGCCCTTTAAGTTGGACTGACCTTTTCACCTACATCAACCTCAAAAAATGCCTAGAAATAGACATTTTCAGTCAAACTCAAATCTTTCATTCAAGTGTCAAATGCCGCTCGTGTGAAACGGTAGAAATGATTGACAACAGCTTGAGGCCCTAACCCAACAGTTGCTATGACTCTGTCTAACAAAATGCATAATATGTGCATAAAGTGACCCTCAAATGGAGTCCCTCATCACCTTGTCAAAGTGCCAAGACAAATTAATGCACTCATCTTAAAATCTCCTTAGAGTAAAAAAGAAATGCCTTTGTGCCAAGTCTATTTACATATTTCAATTAAAATAACTTCGCTAAATTATTTTAGAAAATTCTACTCTGGCAGAGACACAAAATAGGGGCATATTTTATAAACATGAGAACAGTCAGAGATCACTAAATAAAAAATATTATCTTACAGCCTCCAGCACAAGGGTAAGGTATATGTCTAGAATCTACTCTAACACACACACACACACACGTGCGAGACCCACATATTCCATATGGAAAAAGTATATATATATATATATATATATATATATATATATAAACATATATATATATGAACACACTCACTGGCCAGTTTATTAGGTACACCCCCCCATTCATCATGTGGCTGTGGCTTGTATAAAAAGTAGGGAGACAGGCATCGAGGCATTCAGCTACTGTTCGATTGAATGCTGGAACGGGCAAAACTAGCGACCTATGTGACTGTGTGAGTGATATGATCGTCGGTGCCAGGCGCCGGATCCGGTATCTCAGAAATGGGCACCCTCCTGGGCTTTTCACGCACAACATCTAGTCAGCGGCAGTCCTGTGGGCGAAAACAGCTAGTTGATAAGAGGTCGAAGGAGAATGGCAAGAATTGTGCAAGCTAACAGGCGGGGCCACAAACTGAACAGTAAAACAGTGGTGTGCAGAACGGCATCTCGGAAGGCACAACACGTCAATCCTTGTCAAATAAGTGCAATTGCAGCAGACGACCACACCGGCTTCCACTCCTATCAGCTAAAAACAAGATGAAGCAGCTCCAGAGGGCACACTATCAACAACAATTGACAGTTGAGGATTGGAAAAACATTGCTCGGAAAATGACAGCGAGTTCAGTTTACTTGAGTGGCCTGCGTAGTCCCTTGACCTGATGCCATCGCATCAGCATGGACCAACATCCCTGTGGAACGTTTGACACCTTGCAGAATGCCCTGAAGAATTCAGGCTGTCCTGGAGGGAAAGGGGCTCCGACCCAGTACTAGATGGGAGTACCTAGAAATGGGCCGTGAGTGTATATTTTATCATGTATGTACATGTATTCACATATGTAAATGACAAAATATATGTTTAAGCCTTATATGTACTTATATTAAAAATACCTACAAAAATAAATGGACAAAGAAAATGCTTTGTTTTCGTATTTCTATACATTTAAATATATTTTGACTTTACAGTATGCTGCGGTAGCTAGTAAAACATATTCCAATGTATACAGTACCAGTCAAAAGTTGACACCTACTTATTCAAGGGTTATTCTATATTTTTATTATTTTCTACATTGTATAATAGTTTAGACTTTAAAACTATGAAATAACAAATAGAATCATGTAGTAACCAGAAGTGTTAAACAAATCAAAATATTTTGGATTTTAGATTCTTCAAAGTAGCCACCCTTTGGCTTGATGACAGCTTTGCACACTCTTGGCATTCTCTCAACCAACTTCACCTGGAATGCTTTTCCAACAGTTTTGAAGTAGTTCCCACATATGGTGAGGAGTTGTTGGCTGCTTTTCCTTCACTCTGTGGTCCAACTCATAGCACATTTCTTCCATATGAGACACACACAACTACCACCACCCCAAACACACATGAACAAATAACATTGAAACATAAGACCAGAACCCTGCTGAAATCCAAACAACCCCCCTCTCCACATGACAGGGCTAAGATCGCTCAAAACTTGATCCCTCCCATTTAATGTGACAGAAATCACAAGGTATGGCTGCAACATAAATAGGTATGTATGCGACACAATACCCATTAATGAGGGATCTGTTAACATGTGCCTACTCACCTGACGGAGGAAGGTAGGGAGGGAACAAAAGGTAATGAATAAAAAGATGCCAGTCATCTAGAAGGAGAAGGATAAATCTACTTCATAACACATAGAAATTATGGTGTCTGCCTCTCCTCTGAACCCGATTAAAAAATGCCCCATAAAATCTTTTCTGAATTAGGTGTCAGAGCCTCTTCCTGTCTACTGCGCTCCCACCCACTCCCTCCCTCTATCCCATTATTCTAAAATGACAGCAAATTGAGCAGAACAAAGCTCATTGTCTGGTAGCATGTATCTAGGAAACCTCATCAAATTCCCATGCCTTTAATAAGGCTTTGCTCAGGCAAGAGTTTAGACTCTGGGCTTTTGATGCAAAAGCATCGCAGCTTAAATACTGCTTTTTCATATGGTGTTTCCTGGTTACTGATGCAAAGGCAGGCAGGGAGGCAGAGTGGGATCAGCCAGTGAGATTTACAGTATGCTAGGTAGCTTTACGATCCACAAAGCCCTGCCGTACTCATGAATAATGAATTTTGTACAAATATGCAAATATGAAATTAGCCTAGTTATGCCCCTGTACTGTAACATATATTTTATTTATGAGCCGCTGATATGAAGAAAGAAGGCCTGGCAGCTAACTTCATAGAGTAGTCTCCACACAGTCACTAGCTAACATGGAAGGGGGCAGAATAAAAGGGGAGGTGGCTTCACATTCTTCGGTTACGCCGCACTAGATCGCTGAAGACGTGCGGAATTAGCATTGGGTTCCACCACCATGCTCAATTGCCAAGCTTTACATTTTTCTATTTATTTAACCTTAAAATGTAACTAGGCAAGTCAGTTTAGAACAAATTCTTATTTGCAATGACGGCCTACCATGGCCAAACCCTAACGACGCTGGGCCAATTGTGCACCGCCCTTTGGTGCACCAAATCACAGCCAGTTGTGATAGAGCCTGGAATCGAACCAGGGTCTCTAGTGACGCCTCTAGCACTGAGACGCAGTGCCTTAGACCACTGCGCCACTCGGGAGCCCAAAACCTCAAGCTACTTAAAATAACAATGCCATCGGTAGGATTTGCAAGCCTATATGATAGCGGGAATGAGCATGAAGTAGTTGCTAACCCCCCTGACTCTCCCCAAAGGCTAATATAAAGTGTTAGTGTGATCAGTAATCAGTCCACAGGGGACAGAAATTAAGGTTCTATATGCATGCAGAAAATAGGTCTCTGTACTGCATAAGACCATCATAATGTAGGCCGATGACAAAAGCTTCCTGTTGACTAATAGTCCTATAATGATTGGTACAGTATGTACTGTATGTAGAGCCACAATCAGCACAACAAGGTCCCACCAGTAGTACAGGATGTTACTTGGTCTACGAGAGGTTGAAATCACAGGCCACATGCGGCCACTGCCATATGCTGCACAGGGCAAAAGCACAATGAATGAGTCACCATGGCCCTATGATCAGCAACACAATCATTAGCGTCAATCAATCGTTGACATATGACAGCTTAGATTTAAGAGGAAAACTGACATAGGATACCTGTCCTCTTGCCATGGCAACAGAACAGGCCACGCCCCCACTCCATCTATCTCTAAATGGCCAAATTAGGGCGATAGGCCTGCTTCTAACTGGAGAATATGAATTAACTCAAGATATTAGGGTTTGGAAATTGAATCTGGCACACATTACTGCTGAAAACGCTGCTGCTTTCATGATAGCTACTCCACCTCCTGAGGGAGAATCCAAAAATGTTTTCCCATAAAAGAAATGTGGAATACATTTACATGTTTAAAAATGTTCCCTCCGCTGGTATGCTTCTTCTTTTAATTGAGCAAACAACCTCATCTAATATTAATATAATTCTTGTGCTGTCTTATTGGTGTTGATGAAAACTTGAAAAAGATACTGGCAATTCCACGTTAACAAATTTACGTTATGACGTTGATTTTTCACGTAAAATGTATGCCAAAAAACAACATTGACATTGATTGTTGAAGTACTACTTTTAACAGTTTACACTGAACATTTTACTAAAACACATTTACTGGAAGAACTGTGCAGATGCAAAATTTGGTAACCGAATTTCAGTAAAATCTTGTGAATTATTTTTTGGTGACCATGTTTAATAATTATGGATATGAATGTCATTCTCTTCATGGTGATATATTCTAAATGGGTACAAAAAAAGGTAGACAAATGCAATATCCTCCATTGCAAATTTCTGTATTATTCTACACACAGACTATTATTTTAATGAGCTCCGCCACCGAACAAGACAACATTTCCGGACCAAATCTAAACACAGTTTTTTTTTTTTTTTTTATCATAGAACTATACCGGTGCATAAAGTCAGACATCAACAGGCTCCTTGAACAGCTTCTATCCCCAAGCCATAAGACTGCTAAATAGCTATATGGACTATCTGAGTCGACCCTTTAGTTTTGCACACACTCCTGCACACCGACACACACAACATGCACACTAGTGGTGCGCGGGTCAGGTGTTTGTTCACACGCACCCGCAATTGCTAATAACCCATCAGAAACTTCCCGACTATATGTGAAAAAGTGAAAGGCCTCAACCCTAACCTTCAAGTACAGAAAATGCACTATGGTCTTCAGTCAAAGATGGCGGAACTAGGGCCTCCAGAGTGGCGCCATCGGTCTAAGGCACCGCATCGTCACTACAGACCCAGGTTCCATCCCAGGCTGTGTCGCAGACAGCTGTGACCAGGAGATTTTTTGACAGGTGTGCATTATTTTTTGGGGCCTGATTTAAATATGTTTCTTCTAATAATTTCCAACATGTTGGTAGACTATTTGTTAGTCAACATGTCTATATATATATATATATCTATATATATATCTATATATATATCTATATATATATATCTATATATATAT
>NC_074665.1:33855653-33920653 GCF_029448725.1 Salvelinus fontinalis
ATGAAGGTGAGAATTGTTTCATTCTGCGTAATCTAGAATGCACTTAATTTGCTGTTCATTCGGAAAAGCTCATGTCAGATCAGAACATCAAGAGAAACCATGTTCCATGTTGTATTTGGATAGTATAGGCTACACAGGTTGAGGATTTTCCATTGCGATATTTAAGGTTGGTGATTAACAGAGATTTAATTGAGCCATCGGAATGACAGATAACTTCACTAAAGATGAGCACAGACCAAGTCAATTATTACCTGTGGCGCAGCTGTTGGACTTCCAACCCAGCCTCCATGGATTAAATGTACCTCTGAAGATCTTAGTCATATGAAATGGCTTATTCCTGAGTTTGAATCATTTGCAGATGACAAACCTCGAGAGGCTGCCCGTAAATCATTATCAGGATATTATTGCAATGCTCACAGTTGTCTTAAAAATGACCTTGAGCAAATATAATTTGTCAAATATAGATGTTTATTTATTTCGTGCGAGCTATCGGAAAATCAGCAATATGATTCAACGTAAAACCTAAGTTTTATCTCCTGCTAACCTCTCTTTGGATAAATCAAAGTAAAAGGGACTTGTGGAATGTAAAGTATACAGTAGGGAGGATGCTAATATAGAACAGGTGCGGTCACCATCACCATAAACCATTCTGCCGACACCAGCCATGTGTGCCCATTATTGCCTCCATTCACCAACTACATTTCAATTAAGAGCGGCAGCACAGGATGACATTCATGATGCTTTAAAATAAGGTTTGGACAAACGATTTTCCCGTGTCAAAGTAATACGCTAACTGCAGGCAAGGCTGCGCAGAGACAGAGGCTTTATCTTTGGCCAGTGGGTGATACAGTGCAATGGAAAGTTATTTTGGGAGGCTCTGCACTAGTTTAATGGCTTGCCAGTTGATTTTTATGAGAACATGCTCTTTATGTGCAGGTTAGCCTCCGCGAGAGAGCTGACTTCTATTACTCTGGTTCTTCACACACAAATCAAACATGTCTTGGTATGGTATTTATCTGAGCTGGCTCATTTTCTCTGTCAAGACGACTGGTTTTATCAACTTGGCAGGCACCCCAGTTTTTTTTTGGTTAGAGACTGTCAGACAGGCAGACGAAGATAATCATTTTCAGGGTCACTCATTCAGTGCTAAGTTGATCCTTCATGCATAAATCAAGAATAACATATCAATTATATTCTTATATGAATGCAAGTAGCTCACATTTGACATTTTATATTAGTGACCCCACTACATTTCATTAGGATGTTTAGCTTGCAATTAAGAGGTTATGTTATCCAGAGCACGCACTGTGAAATTGATTACCTCTATGCAAATACACAAACTTTGACAGAGAAGACATTGTAAAAGAGTATTAGATATTTTTCTCCTCTTTGAAATATGAAATGTGTTGCCAAGTCTTAGGGGGAGGCAATGAGATGAAATTCACTGCTAATGATATTCCCTGTGGGAAGAATGTTAATTTATTCATGTTAATGCGCCTTATTTTCTGTTTCGAGGTATATTCTGCCGAATTACCAAACAAATTTAATTGTTAATCTATCTGCATTGAGACAAGCAACATCTTGTTCAATAATCCGTGAGTCAGCTTGATCCAATTATGCTAGAACGGGGACATTTGTAATCATTCGCCATCCATCCAACCAAGCATCCAACCAACCCCCCCAACCAACCAACACACGCACATACACACACACCATTTTCCATTCCTCATCTGCTGTCAGAGAAGAAGCATCAAAGTTGCGCTTTGGGGAACACAAATGAATACAAATGTTGAAATGAAGTTGAAAGAAAAAGCTGACCCTTTTGAGAGGAGGTCAAGGGTGTGAGGATTGTAAATGGCATTCTTACCCCTGGGCCTCCACTAATAGGTTTTGGAGAAGAGGACAGGGCCTGCTCATTTCTTCACTGTCTTCATTGACAGGTCCTCAGGGAGTGATAGGGAAGTATGTCGAAGTGTAATGAACTTGTTTGCCTCTTCGAAAGCCCTAGCTGTCATCTAAATCACGGCTTCAGCGAACTGGCCACCATTCTCTCTTCCACTCAGCTATGGGTGCCTAACAGTGTTCTGCTACAGGAGCAGCATCCAATCCATACACTATAGAACTGAACTTGGTCTGAGCACTACTAAACTGACCAAATTAGGAGAAATTGGGCACAGAAATATCAAATTTGATGAATAACCTAGGTGTAATAATCATCAACCAATCATCAACCAATATTTACAATGATTTGAAATCCTAGCATCTACAGTAAATAAAACATTTTAGATGAAGGTTTATGACTCAGTAAAAATGTTTGTAGTGATATAGAAGATATCAGTTAGTCTGAAGTGTCAGATTGCAATTGAGGCTGGATCACACCCTACTTAGAGGAGAAAGGGAATGGGATGGAGTGTCATGAACATACTAGGCTGGCAGGTCTGCTCTTGGTTAGCAGGACACATCTTTTTCTGAGGGTGGACTGGGCCCAGCATCTGTGGTATTCCAAGCGGATTGATTGGCAACATTCCTCTGTGTTCCCTCCTGCCCTCCCCTGTACCCCTCCCATGATGTAATGGTATTATCAATTAGACCCCATCAATTTAGCAAAAACAAATAAGCACCTCAGTGCACCTCCCTTTGAGCATATGGTTCTGGTTTCCTGATCTTTATCAGTTGCCGCTGTTTGGTTAATCCTTTGGCCAAATTGGCCTGTCTGGGAGAGGTTAGGCCTTCCTCCTCCCTCTGTTCTCTTCTCTTTCCCTGGACTGCTGTCTTGAGGTCTGCAGCCCTTGGGATGTCTGCTCTCCTACCCTAGTCATTTTTGTTTGCTTATCCTTGCAGTAATCTGAAGTAAAGCTGGAGGCACATATTTGTACATTTGTGATTGGTTTGCTATTGCCAATAGATCTTAATTGGGTGTTTTTGAGTAGGCCTCTTACTGTTGCCATTACTTCCTTTTTGAATTAACCAGATTTATTACGTCAAAACGTTTTACACACAGCTGTAGTGACAAGAAAGCATTCCTCGACATATTTTTTTATGCGAGTGGCCTAATATAGATTTACGCCAATTTAAATCATCATTATCCAAGTAGATTATGATGAAAAGAGAGAAAATCATTAATGACTGTGAACATTTACTCATAGTAATCCTGAATATGGTATGAAATATGTCATGGGTTACTTACAGTGTCAATAGGCAGTCACTATGGAGTATGTATTTGTTTACGCAATATCAATGTGAATTAGAAACACAAAAAAGAGCCTGAGGAAAGTTGACAACCTCTTCTTTTGAACCCCAAAGCTCCCAGAGGGACTGTTTCCATAAGTTAATACTCAACCCCTGCAGGAGACTTGGGCTTTTCCCCCTGTATCTCACCAAAACATAAACCAATGGCACAAAGGGTATAGAAAGCACAGGAAAGCAGCCTGCTTTGTATACTAATAATGAGGCTAAGACTGACGTTACTAGATTAGACCACAACGTCTGGCTGTATCGTTACACAAAGACCAGAAATGGACCCCCTTCTCCTGATTGCAAAGTGTTCGAGAAGAAAAGGAGCTTCTGATCATTTGATTCTGGCTGCTGCTATAATAAACTCACCCGCCGGCTCTGCTCTGGACCAGGCTCCTTTTGGCTGGTTCTATCGGCTAGCCGTTTTGACCGCTGTTTGAAGTCCTTTATTGTAAAATGAGGCTATGTTTTTGTTGTTTATTCCACAACTTAATTGCAGTTTGCCAAATAACCAATATACCTTGTTTAAGTTTATAATTGTAATAAATGTGGTTTCTCTTTTGTTAATTTTCTCCCCGTGGTTGCACAGGATGAAGCATATTTAATTTAGATGTCAATCTATTGACAGAAAAATTGTAATAGTTTAATTTCAGCTGCTATGTGTAGTGATATTTTTTTTTTTTACCTTTATTTAACTAGGCAAGTCAGTTAAGAAGAATTTCTTATTATTTTCAATGGCGGCCTAGGAACAGTGGGTTAACTGCCTTGTTCAGGGGTAGAACGACAGATTGTTACCTACCTCAGGTAATCGATCTTGCAACCTTCCAGCTACTAGTCCAACACTCTAACCACTAGGCTACCCTACCACACCACAATTAATGAGTCATACAGTGCATTTTCCACACTTTGTTATGTTACAGCCTTATTTCTAACATTTATTACATTGTTTCCCCCCCCTCATCAATCTATACACAATACCCCATAACGACAAAGCAAAAACAGGTTTGTTTTGCAAAAAATAAACGAAATATAACATTTACATAAGTATTCATACCATTTACTCAGTACTTTGTTGAAGAACGTTTGGGAGTTTGGGAGATTTTCCCATTCTTCTCTGCAGATCCTCTCAAGCTCTGTCAGGTTGGATGAGGAGCGTCGCTGCACAACTATTTTCAGGTCTCTCCAGAGATGTTCGATCGGGCTCTGGCTGCGCCACTCAAGGACATTCAGAGACTTGTCCCAAAGCCACTCCTGCATTGTCTTGGCTGTGTGCTTAGGGTTGTTGTCCTGTTGGACGGTGAACCTTCGCCCCAGTCTAAGGTCTTTTTATTTTTATTTAACCTTTATTTAACTAGGTAAGTCAGTTAAGAACAAATTCTTATTTACAATGACGGCCTACCAAAAGGCAAAAGGCCTCCTGTGGGAATGGGGGCTGGGATTGAAAATGAAAAATATAGGACAAAACACACATCACGACAAGAGAGACACCACAACACTACATAAAGAGAGACCGAAGACAACAACACATCATGGCACCAGTACATGACAACACAGCATGGTAGCAATACATGACAACAACACGGGAGCAACACAACATGGCAGCAGCGCAACATGGTAGCTACACAAAATATGGTACAAACATTATTGGACACAGACAAGAGCACAAAGAGCAATAAGATAGCGACAACAATACATCACGTGAAGCAGCCACAAGTCACAAGTCAGTCTAAAGTCTGCGGTGTGTGTGTGTATGTGCGTGTGTGCTGGAGACGAGCAAAAGCTTGGGAGAGAGGGGGGAATGTGGCGGGGGTACTTGTACCAGACAGGGGGAGACAGGCCAGGGAACAGATTGCCAGGTGGGATCAGCAGTGCAGCAGGCAATGGGAGTAGGTGTCACACCCGCTTGGGAGAAGCTTTTTTCGGGAGGCTAAGGAGGAGAGGAGGCGTTCAACCTTAAAATTGGCTTGAGTTTCGATATTCGCCATACATTCGGGCCATCAAACATCAGCTCGTAAATGATTTACTGAGATGTGGATATTCTACACGCATCAGACTGGAAGCGCTCTGGAGCAGGTTGTCATCAAGGATCTCTCTGTGCTTTGCTGCGTCATCTTTCCCTAGATCCTGACTAGTCTCCCAGTCCCTGTCGCTGAAAAACATCCCCACAGCATAATGCTTCCACCACCATGCTTCACCGTGGGGATGGTATTGGACAGGGGATGAGTGGTGTCTGGTTTTTGATTGGTGGAGTGCTGCAGAGATGGTTGTGCTTCTGGAAGTTTATCCCATCTCCACAGAGGACCTCTGAAGCTCTGTCAGAGTCAACATCGGGTTCTTGGTTACCTCCCTGACCAAGGCCCTTTTCTGCCAATTGGTCAGTTTGGGCCAGGCAACCAGCTCTAGGAAGAATCTTGGTGGTTCCAAACTTCTTCCATTTAAGAATGATAGAGGACACTGTGTTCTTGGAGACCTTCAAAACCTTCCCCAGATCTGTGCCTCAACACAATCCTGTCTCGGAGCTCTACGGACAATTCCTTCAACCTCATGGATTGGTTTTTGCTCTGACATGCGTTCTCAACTGTGAGACCGTATATAGACAGGTGTGCCTTTCCAAATCATGTCCATTCAATTGAATTTACCACAGGAGGACTCCAATAAAGTTGTAGAAACATGATCAATGGAAACAGAATGCACCTGAGCTCAATTCTGAGTCTCATAGCAAAGGGTCTGAATACTTACAGTATGTAAATAAGGTATTTCTGTTTATATATATATATATACATACATTTGCAAACATTTCTAAAAAACAATTGTTGCTTTGTCATCATGGGGTATTGTATGTAGATTGATTAGTTTTTTTAATTAATCCATTTTAGAATAAGGCTGTAACATAACAACATTTTTAAATAATGAAGGGGTCTAACAACTTTGTATATAAATACACTGTATATGTTATTGATCTTGAAGACATACTTTGGGAACTTTGGCGACTAGTAAGTAGTTTTTAAACCCTCGCTTTGGGCTGGATGTATCAATTTGTATTTCATGCATAATCAATGAGCAGAATTATTGTCTTACCTCAATTAAAATGAAATCTGTAATTTGAAAGTGACTGTGTAATGGAAGCATTGCCCCCACATTTTCCCCCTCGTGTGCTAGGCCCCTAGCAATTCGGTTTCCAGCCAATGAGCTTCAGCCCATCGCTATATGAGTGACAGCGAGCAAGACGCACACTCAGCAGAGAGAGAGAGAGAGAGAGTGATGACGTGGTGCACATATCTGAACATATGTGAGTACGCAATTTTCAGGGACCACTTTTGGCTCGCTTTCAGAACAACTTGCTAAAAAGTATACAAAAGTACCAGAGAATCTCTTTAAGTACTCTTAAATACATTACATAATTTTTTAATATACACTGCTCAAAAAAATAAAGGGAACACTTAAACAACACAATGTAACTCCAAGTCAACCACACTTCTGTGAAATCAAACTGTCCACTTAGGAAGCAACACTGATTGACAATACATTTCACATGCTGTTGTGCAAATGGAATAGACAAAAGGTGGAAATTATAGGCAATTAGCAAGACACCCCCCAAAACAGGAGTGATTCTGCAGGTGGTGACCACAGACCACTTCTCAGTTCCTATGCTTCCTGGCTGATGTTTTGATCACTTTTGAATGCTGGCGGTGTCTCACTCTAGTGGTAGCATGAGACGGAGTCTACAACCCACACAAGTGGCTCAGGTAGTGCAGTTCATCCAGGATGGCACATCAATGCGAACTGTGGCAAAAATGTTTGCTGTGTCTGTCAGCGTAGTGTCCAGAGCATGCAGGCGCTACCAGGAGACAGGCCAGTACATCAGGAGACATGGAGGAGGCCGTAGGAGGGCAACAACCCAGCAGCAGGACCGGTACCTCCGCCTTTGTGCAAGGAGGTGCACTGCCAGAGCCCTGCAAAATGACCTCCAGCAGGCCACAAATGTGCTTGTGTCAGCATATGGTCTCACAAGGGGTTTGAGGATCTCATCTCGGTACCTAATGGCAGTCAGGCTACCTGTGCCGAGCACATGGAGGGCTGTGCGGCCCCACAAAGAAATGCCACCGCACACCATGACTGACCCATCGCCAAACCGGTCATGCTGGAGGATGTTGCAGGCAGCAGAACGTTCTCCACGGCGTCTCCAGACTCTGTCACGTCTGTCACATGTGCTCATGTGCTCAGTGTGAACCTGCTTTCATCTGTGAATAGCACAGGGCGCCAGTGGCGAATTTGCCAATCTTGGTGTTCTCTGGCAAATGCCAAACGTCCTGCACGGTGTTGGGCTGTAAGCACAACCCCCACCTGTGGACGTCGGGCCCTCATACCACCCTCATGGAGTCTGTTTCTGACCGTTTGAGCAGACACATGCACATTTGTGGCCTGCTGGAGGTCATTTTGCAGGGTGCTGGCAGTGCACCTCCTTGCACAAAGGCGGAGGTACCGGTCCTGCTGCTGGGTTGTTGCCCTCCTACGGCCTCCTACACGTCTCCTGATGTACTGGCCTGTCTCCTGGTAGCGCCTGCATGCTCTGGACACTACGCTGACAGACACAGCAAACCTTTTTGCCACAGTTCGCATTGATGTGCCATCCTGGATGAGCTGCACTACCTGAGCCACTTGTGTGGGTTGTAGACTCCGTCTCATGCTACCACTAGAGTGAGAGCACCGCCAGCATTCAAAAGTTACCAAAACATCAGCCAGGAAGCATAGGAACTGAGAAGTGGTCTGTGGTCACCACCTGCAGAATCACTCCTGTTTTGGGGGGTGTCTTGCTAATGGCCTATAATTTCCACCTTTTGTCTATTCCATTTGCACAACAGCATGTGAAATTTATTGTCAATCGGTGTTGCTTCCTAAGTGGACAGTTTGATTTCACAGAAGTGTGATTGTCTTGGAGTTACATTGTGTTGTTTAAGTGTTCCCTTTATTTTTTTGAGCAGTGTATATACACTCCAGTCTCCTTTTCACCCCATTTATACAACCAGGTTGCTCAAGATTCAATTCGAAATTGGAGGTCTATACATGTCCCGAGGACGTCGGGAGATGCCTAGGGGCAACGGTGAGCATTATTAACATCAAGTTGCTTTGGTTTTGCTAGGGTGTTGTTGACGGGGATGGCGTAAGCCACGAGCTTTGGCTCCAAGGGTCGTGTGTTCAATCGCAGTGCTAAACACTTGTTTTTTATTATATATTTTTTTACCCTATCCCAAACCTTAAAGAGATTCTCTGGTACTTTTGTATACTTTTTGCAAGTAGTTCAGGAAGTAGCACTCACGAGCCAAAAGCAGTCCTCGAAAATTACGTACTACACCACATATGCAAATATTTGCACCACGTCATTGCTCTCTCTCTCTGCTGTGTCCACTGGGCCATTGGACCAACCCTGCAACCTCATTGGATAATACTGGGCAGGGCTCTTGCTAGCTCTCACTCAAATGTGAGGGGCTGAAGCTCATTGGCTAGAAATCAAATTGCTAGGGGGCTACTCACGAGGGGTGAATGTAGGGGAAATGACACGGCACAGCTTCAAGAAAACTGTCGCTTTCAAACTCAGGATTTCGTGGCTAATTGAGGTAAAACAGTAATTCTGCTCATGGATTATATATGTATGAACTACACATTGACACATCCAGTCCAAAGTGGGAGGTTTAAAAAATAAGTTCTTAGTCGCCAAAGTACCGGAGCATGTCTTTAACTCTTAAAACTTCTTATGGATCAAATCCCTTTAGCGGGATCGATTTGACAACATCCGGTGAAATGGCAGAGCGCCAAATTCAAATGAAATTAATATATAAATTAAACTTTCATGAAATCACACATGCAATACACCAAATTAAAGCTACACTTGTGAATCCAGCCGCAGTGTCAGATTTCAAAAATGCTTTATGGCGAAAGCAAACCGTGCTTTTATCTGAGGACAACACCCCATCAAACAAACACAGACAATCATAATTCAACCCACCAGCGGCTGGCGGGTTGAATTATGATTGTCTGTCTTTGTTTGATGGGGTGCTGTCCTCAGATAATAGCACGGTTTGACGAGCTTCTTCTGTTGGCACTCTAATATGTCCCATAAACATCACAAATGGTCCTTTTGTTCGATTAATTCCGTCGTTATATTTCCAAAATGTCAATTTATTTGGCGTGTTTGATCCAGAAAAACACAGGTTCCAACTCACGCTACATGACTACAAAATCTCTCATAAATTATTTGTAATCTTTGTCCAAATATTTCAAACAACTTTTGAAATACAACTTTAGGTATTTTTTTACGTAAATAATCGATAAAATTGAAGACGTGATAAACAGCGTTCAATACCGGATGAAAAAAAAAGAAAGCATGTTCTAGGTTGCGCAGCAAATCATTAGAGTGCACCTGGAGTGACACAGGAAAATAACAGGGCTACTTCTTCATTTCTCTAAAGAAAAACATCAACCAATTTCTAAAGACTGTTGACATCTAGTGGAAGCTATTGGAACTGCAAGGATATTTCTATTAAAACGACTTTGCCATAGAAAACCAATGGAAAACAGATTTACCTCAAAAAAAGAATTCCCTGGATGGATTGTGCTTGGGGTCTCGCCTGCCAAATCAGTTTTGTTATACTCACAGACTTTATTTAAACAGGTTTAGAAACTTTAGAGTGTTTTCTATCCAAATCTACCAATTATATGCATATACAAGCTTCTGGGCCTGAGTAGCAGGCAGTTTACTTTGGGCACACTTTTCATCCGGACATGAAAATAGCGCCCCCAAGCCATAAGAAGTTTAATCATTCCGAATAAATACATAAACTTAACCATGGAGTTAATTAGTTTTAACGATATCCCAAACCGCAAGCTCCGGCCCCGAGGGTCGCTTATTCAATCCCAATACTGGACACTTTTTGTTTTTGTTTTTTGTACCCTATCCCAAACCTGAACCTCTTAGACTCTTGGGAATTGGCCTATATGGATAGGGCTAAATCGAAATGTTTCTTACAGAAGAAATATGGAAAACATATGCACAATCATGGTAGAAATTAAAAGAGAACACACATAGATTATGGGGAAATTATTAGGCTAAAAGTGAGGACACAACAGTTCACCTGACACAATACTGAATCCAAACACTACACTGTTTTTGATTTTATGTGCATTTTATAATTACTGTACTTTTGGCCACATTTGTTGATAAAGAAATCTGAAAATACTCTAAAAACATTCACTAATATGATAAAAAAAAGGAAAATTTTTGGATAGGTGCAACATCAGACCAAAAAAAATAAGAAGGGTTTAAGTGAGAGGTCTAACTGGTGTTTCCAAGGATCCTGTCACGTTCCTGACCTTACTTCCCTTGTTTTGTATTTATTTAGTATGGTCAGGGCGTGAGTTGGGGTGGGTTGTCTATGTGTGTTTTCTATGTTGGGATTTTGAGTTCGGCCTGGTATGATTCTCAATCAGAGGCAGCTGTCAATCGTTGTCCCTGATTGAGAATCATACTTAGGCAGCTGGGGTTTCACGTTTGGTTTGTGGGTGTATGTTCCTGTGTTAGTGTTTCGCCACACGGGACTGTTACGGTATGTTCTTTTATTGTTTTGTATCGTGTATTGTTTTCGTGTTCATTAATTTACCATGGAAACTTACCACTCTGCAAATTGGTCCTCCGATCCTTCTCGCCTCTCCTCGTCCGATGAGGAGGACGACTTAGACTGCCGTTACAGATCCACACACCTCTCCAAAGTGTGCACAGTTCCTAGGTAATTTCAATGCACTTTTATGACTCAAAGAAGAGTCTACAGCTATAAGGTGCTTAAATTTTTTTTTTTTAGCTCTCCTAGCTGTGCCATTGAGGAGCTAGAGCAAGCCCACTTGTAGTTGTTTTCTTTGGAACACAAGCCTGCATCCCTGTCTTAACACAATTACTGTTGTTGTTTACACAATCCAAAAACGGTCCATTATAAATCACAATCTGGGTCAGGTGGCCATAATTTGGTAGCTTGTTCTATTGCCAACGTGACTACATGACTACAGTAGCTAAATTATAAAATACAATCTTACAGTGTTAGGCTTTCACTAGGCAATTCGGAGAAGCAGATCGTAATTTTGGTGCACATATAATGGAGTCACGAGTGCATTCAAATCAAATCCAATCACATATTATTTGTGACATGCTTCGTAAACAACAGTTGTAGACTAACAGTGAAATGTTACTGGCCCTTTCCAACAATCCAGAGATTTGTATTTATTTTTTAAATAGAAAAAATAATAACACCAGGAATAAATACACAATGAGTGATGATAATTTAGCTATATACACAGGGAACTAGTACCAAGTCAATGTGCTGGGGTATGAGGTAATTGAGGTAGATACTGAGTGTTCATATAGGTTGGAATAAAGTGACTAGGCAGCAGGATAGATAATAAACAGTAGCTGCAGCAAATGTGATGAGTCAAAAGAGTTAGTGCCAGTGCTTGATTTGAGTCGGATCCTACCAGAACATGATCCGGAACTTCTCAATTTTTTCTCCTGGCATGACATTTTTTTCTCATTTTGCAATGTAAAAATTCTAACAAAAGCGATCAAAGATCATTCGAGATGACAATTCGTTATTTGTCCTGCACCCACAAAAAAAGTCATGTGAAAAAAGTAAATTTTCAGCCCAGGCCTAATATTCTAAGAGTTGATTCGGTTTGGACAGGCCCGGGTTTATGGTTTGAGCAACATTGTAACCTATGTTTGAGACCAACGAGTGGCTGTGTGAGAAGCGCGCCAGTATCTCTCACATAACTAGAATGAGATTCACTTTCTATGATCCCTCTCTGCTCTGATAGACATGAGCCTGCAACTCTCATCTTTCCAGGGTTGCACTTCATCATTTATTTCCTTATGGAATCGCGCGAAGGGTTCTGAAGGAACTGCAGCACCCCTGATGAATTGAAATACATTTGCCAGTTATATAATCACTGCTGTCTGTTCAGATATAAATTAAATAATTCAGAATTGCTTACTACAACATGAGAAGGCCTATAATTTAGCCACATAGGATCAATCGTTTAAAAAATTGTATAGCCTAGCTGTGGATTGTAGCCCAATAACAACAGAATAGCCTACAGTCGGGAACTAGCGGCAAATCTGTCGTGAAAAAACTACATGCAGACAGAACAGGCCTTTCACAATATTTCAAATACAATCAAGGGAGAATACAGGTTGGAAAGCAAATGGCTCCTGCTGAAAAGAGAAGACTATGCTGCACGGGCTACCAAAATATTTGATACACTTCCAAATATTGTTTTACAAAGTAAACAGTTACAAAGTAAAACAAGAGATATGTTGGCACGAGCGCATCAGTCATCACCAGCGAGTGAGCTACGCATCATTGGGTGAGTCAGTGAAACTGGAAAGCAATTTTAGGACTATAATTTCCTCCTCATATTGTAGCCTACAATATGTATATCCACACCCCTAGGCCTAGGCTATTGATGGAGTTAAGACAAGGTTGTTTCCATTGATCTCATAATCTCAGTTTATTTGTGCTTAAATCTCATGTCATGTAAAATTACGTAGAATTGCATGAAATGCGTTTATAAAAGGCAATTTAAAAAACAATGTTTCCCATGTGTGCAACTTCTATACTCTACTCTACTGCTCTATGACACTTTTTTTCTCATGCATTCCAGTATCTCAGAACTCCCCAGGCCACCCTCCTCTTGCGCTCACTTTCTGTTCCGGCACCTCCCGATTTACAAATTGCAAAAAGGGCAATGCAGATTGTCCGGGTAACTATTGGTTCACCCTATCAGTCCCAAGACCCCGGCAAAAATCGTATTTTGAAGACCCTGGCAATGTCACGCCCTGGCCTTAGTATTCTTTGATTCCTTTATTATTTTAGTTAGGTCAGGGTGTGACATGGGGAAGGTATGTGTTTTTTGGTTTGTCTAGGGGTTTGTATGTTTAATGGGGCAATGTCTTGTCTAGGTGTTTGTATGTCTATGGCTGCCTAGATTGGTTCTCAATTAGAGACAGCTGTGGTTTATTGTCTCTGATTGGGAGCCATATTTAAGGCAGCCATGGGCATCATGTGTTTGTGGGTAATTGTCTATGTGTAGTGTTTGTGTCAGCACTATTTGTCTTTATAGCTTCACGGTCGTCAGTTTGTTATTTTGTGTATAGTTGTTCGTTTCGTGTTTTTTTTCTCTCTTCTAAATAAAAGAAGATGTATTTTGCACACGCTGCGCCTTGGTCCTCTCTCTCTCACCCTTAGACGATCGTGACAGGCAAAAATCGGCTTTTCATTTATCAGACTTTCATTTATCTGAATATCCAGCCCTCATTATAAAATGTTTAACTTTTTTCTTCTTCAAGACAACCAGGTCAAAACAATTTGACAAAAACAGATGTATTCATAAGTTTTATTGACAAAAAAACAAGGTCCGCCAATGCAAAAACCTGCTAAAAAATAATTGATATGAATTCTGTACATACAGACATTATTGATCACTGGGAAATAAATATCCAACTAGTCAATGACAACGGTGTGGAGTTTGTAGTTTGTGACAGCAATGATGTGAGTTTATTATAGACACTATGTCCTGGGATTTCCTATGATTTTCTATGTAGAAGAACTCCTTACCTTCTAACGACTCTTGTGTAGCTTGTGAGCGTCATAGAGCAAAACATGTTATTGTAAATGTGCATGTTCATGAGCATCTCCGCTTTTTATGAATAGCATTTTATAGTTGGTAGCTCAAACCATTCTGACTCACAGATGTTTTTGTAAAAAGACCCAGCCCAGGGCTTTGGGAGCCACTTTTTTCTCACAAACACCGCTCCAGCTCAGCCCTCGTTAATCACACAAAGTAGTGGTTGGTATGTGCGGATGCAGAAGAAATCACTGAATCCAATGGTAAAACCCAGAAGTCTCAAGCACATCATGTTTAAAAGTCCAAAACGAACCAGTGTTATGGTGGAACTCATTGGATGAACTATTTAACCAACTATTTAGCAGACTTATGGCTTGGAGGTAGAAGCTGTTCAGGGTCTTGTTGGTTCCAGACTTGCTGCATCAGTACCGCTTGTCGTACAGTAGCAGAGCGAGCAGTCTATGATTTGGGTGGCTGGAGTCTTTGACAATTTGTAGGGCCTTCTTCTGACACTGCCTGGTATAGAGGTCCTGCGTGCTCAGCCCCCTCCTGTACCCCCTGTTCACTCATGACTGCTTGGCCAGGCACGCCAGGCACGACTCCAACACCGTCAATAAGTACCAGGCGGTGTCCACATCACCAACAAACTAACATGGTCCAAGCACACCAAGACAGTCGTGAAGAGGGCATGACAAAACTTTTTCCCCTGGGAGACTGAAAAGATTTGGCATGGGTCCTCAGATCCTCCAAAGGTTCTACAGCTGCAACATCGAGAGCATCCTGACTGGTTGCATCGCTGCCTGGTATGGCAACTGCTCGGCCTCTGACCGCAAGGCACTACAGAGGGTAGTGCGTACGGCCCAATACATCACTGGGGCCAAGCTTCCTGCCATCCAGGACCTCTGTACCAAGGAAGGCCCTAAAAATTGTCAAAGACTAAAGCCACCCTAGTCATAGACTGTTCTGTCTGCTACCGCACGGCAAGCGGTATCGGAGCGCCAAATCAAGTCCAGGTATTAGCATTGCCCCCGCCCGCCCCTCTTTTACGCTGCTGCTACTCTCTGTTTATTATCTATGTATAGTCACTTTAATAATTCTACCTACATGTACATATTACCTCAACTACCTCGACTAACCGGTGCCCCCCGCACATTGACTCTGTACAGGTACCCCCTGTATATAGCCTCGTTATTGTTATTTTACTGCTGCTCTTTAATTATTTGTTACTTTTATTTCTTTATTTTTTTAAGGTATTTTTTCTTAAAACTGCATTGTTGTTTAAGGGCTTGTAAGTAATCATTTCACTGTTGTATGGCAGGGAACTTGAACCCAGTGATGTACTAGACAGTACGCACTATACTCTCTGTAGTGCCTTGCGGTCAGATGCCAGGCAGTTGTAATACCAAGCGAAGATGCAGCCAGTCAAGATGCTCTCAATGGTGCAGCAACTTTTTGAGGATCTGTGGGCCCATGCCAAATCTTTTCAGCCTCCTGAGGGGGAAGAGGCATTGTCGTGCCTGCTTCACGACTGTGTTGGTGTGTGTGGACCATGATAATTCCTTAGTGATGTGGACACCGAGGAACTTGAAGCTCTCGACCCGCTCCACTACAGCCCTGTCAATGTGGATGGGGGCGTGCTCAGCCCTCCGTTCAGATGCGTGATCCGTGGCAAAGTATCTTCACAATACAACAAACATAGGCTCATTCTGTTCAGGACTACCCAGGGTATAACTCCATGTTATCTTGTAACTGTACATCAAACATATTGATCATAAATATTGACACCGTATATTCAATGAGTTTTATGATATGGACATGTGAAGTGAACCTTTGGACTCACCGACGCTGTACGACATCAAAGTGGTATTTAATTATAATCCTCAACGTCTCATCTTTCAACATGCATCGAGTGCTCGTAATTTCCAGCATTTCCCTCACTCAGACAACAAAATAGTTGCAAACGTTACCCAAGTACTGGGAGGGATGGGGGCGACTTCTTGTTGTGTGCGGTGCTCAAGAACGGCTGTCAGCCGAAACCCATACGGCGCTGTGAAGCGAGGAGCCAGAGCTCTGACGTCATGTATAGCATGTTACTGTACAGTGTCCATCAGTGTCCAAATCGTACATTTTCAACCCGTATATGGGTATGGGTGTAAAGGGCTACTTTAACCATTTGGAGTGAATGCCTAAACATAACCGTGGAGTTGTTTTTGTTTGAACCCGATCCCAACCCTTAACTCTTAACTTAACCATTCAGCAGCAGGTTGCTCAACCAATCGACTGTGGCAACTGAGGGTGTCAAAAAACAACTTCTACATTTGACGTTCTGAGAAAGGGGACAAAACGTCTGAATCTGAAGTCAAATTGGTTAAACCGTGAGATCTTGTTGCATTTATCACCTGATTTACTTAGGTGGTCCAGGTATTTTCATGACATGGTCAAGTGGTGGGTTGGACCTTTCCTCTTTTGTTCTCTATTTCACCTCCATTGTTTCCGCAAGCAAGGCCGATGACTCCATCAGACCAACTCCTTGAACGACTTTCTCCTTGAAGTTTGCAGTTGTGTCAAAAAAAATACTATTTTACTCAAAACATATATTTTTTTACCTTAAGTGTGTGTACATAAATGTGTTGTTTTTCAACAGGAAATGTTTTTTTTAACAAAGCTGGAGTGCATTTTTAAATGTATGACCATGTTAATTTCAATCAGCAATGAATGCTTGGTCAGCTACTGTGCTCTTTAACTGTTTACTGCAGTGGGCTAAAACAGGGTCACACAGAGGGATTCTTGGTAGTCTTGAACAAATCTACTTTGAGACAAACATATACATGCACATGGTTAAAGGCTTAAAGAAAAGAAGACACCTGTACCATGTCAGATATATATTTGAAATTTATAACATTTTGAGTTTGTATCCAATATTGGGTTCCTGAGTGGCACAGCAGTCTAAGGAACTGCAAATCAGTGCAAGAGGGGTCACTACAGTCCCTGGTTCATATCCAGGTTGTATCACATCCAGCTGTGATTGGGAGTCCCATAGTGCAGTGCACTATTGGCCCAGGTCGTCCGGGGTAGGGCGTCATTGTAAATAAGGATTTGTTCTTGACTGACTTGCCTAGTTAAATAAGATCAAATAAAACATTTAATAAAAAACAAATGACACTTTATATACATCACAGCAGACTGAAATATAACAAAACTGTTTGACATAGAAACACCAGATTTTCATCATTTTGTTTTTTAAATAATTGTTATTAATTATGAAATTATTTAAAATATTAATAACATTCCACCCATGAGGCCAAAGAGGGCGCTTTTGGTCATTGACTGCAGGAAAGGGCTACAGAAATTGAATTCAAATGTTTTTCAAAGCTTGACTCCAACAAAATATAGTATTCTGAGTAGCAGTTTGACGGTCAGGGTCAACTGCTATCCCCCTACTAATCCCCCTCTAAATTTGTATGTCAGTCATTTGCACTCCATTTTTCCTATGCTGATGCCTCTCCTGTTCTCTGAGTGGTGACTCACAATGGACTGACATACTCAGAACACCATGACCCTTCTCTACACTGCATGAACATTCATGGATCATTTGTGAATCTATAGGCATATTGCTTGTTTTGAAAAAGGTGCGTCTAAGTGCCAAAAAGTGGCGAGAGAGATCCTTAATGCGACTTCATATAATTCTTATTGAACTTGTTTATCACTCCAGGGTGGAAATGGTAAAAGAGTTTATCTGAAGACCGATTAAATTAACCAGCAATGATTTTGTTCATGACAAAATCTTAATCTAGACTCCTGTGTTTTCTTGATAGCAGAGCATGTGTTGGTTGTGTGATTGCTTCCCTGCCTATCCTATTTACTTTAGACTGAGGGAACACCAAATCTTCAGCCCTGTGTCTTGCCTCTCACTGTTTTGCCATACAGTATTTCCTGAGGAGAAATCAAGGACCCTGAAGCGTGTTAATGCTCACATATTGAAGTCTTACAGCATGGTTAAGATACCGTACCTATGAGGAAACACACAGATAAGAAGGAGTAGACAGCGATGTCAAGTTTCTCCAGTGCATGTTCATGTAATATTGCGTTTAATCACTTAAACGGTGATTTGACTCCTCTTCGGAATTTGCACCTTGAATGTTGTGAGTGCAGTCTCTAGAACATACTTATTCCTGATCCAGCCATTTATGACCTCCCAGGCATACTGTATATTGGCTCTAGAGTTTGTGGATGTAAGGACTAAATATGACACAAAGATGTTTAGCTGCTGAAGACTTTTTCCATTCATCAGTTGTAGTGCAAAGCCAAACAAATTCTGTCTTAATCACTGATGATGGTGGATCAATTGCAATTGTTTCTGTTGTTATTTATCTGGGAGTGAGGCATCATTGCAGCTGCCACTAATAAATGCAGATTGTGTCTGTGCACACTTGCTCCTCCTCCTCAACTTTTAAAGTCACCAGCTACCACTGTCAGAAACTATCCAAAAAGTTCTCAGATTCCAAATCCTTAACTTATACATATATAGTTTTTGTAATGTTCATAAACTACTCCGTTTTTATTTTTTTTCCCCTTCTCACATATCCACAGCTGCATGCACTGCCTGTGGGATGGGGGGAGTGGAATTCCTGTTCTGATTTATATTATGGACCTGGTTTTAACCCAACCGTGTGAGCTGAACGCATGCCATCACAGTGGCAGTTATTAGTTTGCTGTTAAAGGTGACCAGATAGCATTTTACACTGGGTTTGGTTCAGGCTGGGCGGGTTGGGTGTTTCAGAAGTGGAGGGCCTCTCATCAGGTGTGTGAGTAAATCTGTCACACTCCCATGCTGCACCACTCAACATTGACAGGAAGCACTCACATTATATTGCCTTGCTGAACTTATGGAGCTTGGGAGGAAATGTAGTGCTTCATATTTGGCCTTTGGCTTCAGAAAAGTTCATAGTTCGGAGGACATATTTAGACACACATTTCTTGACTTGGTTGTTGTTTGCAATACAGTTGAAGTCGGAAGTTTACATACACCTTAGCCAAATACATTTCAACTCAGTTTTTCACAATTCCTGACATTTAATCCTAGTAAAAATTCCCTGTCTTAGGTCAGTTAGGATCACCACTTTATTTTAAGAATGTGAAATGTCAGAATAATAGTAGAGAGAATGATTTATTTCAGCTTTTATTTCTTTCATCACATTCCCAGTGGGTCCTAAGTTTACATATGCTCAAGTTGTATTTGGTAGCATTGCTTTTATATTGTTTAACTTGGGTCAAACGTTTTTGGTAGCCTTCCACAATAAGTTGGGTGAATTTTGGCCCATTCCTCCTGACAGGGCTGGTGTAACTAAATCAAGTTTATAGGCCTCCTTGCTCGCACACGCCTTTTCAGTTCTGCCCACAAATTTTCTATGGGATTGAGGTCAGGGCTTTGTGATGCCCACTCCAATACCTGGACTTTGTCGCCCTTAAGCCATTTTTCCCCAACTTTGGAAGTATGCTTAGAGTCATTGTTCATTTAGAAGACCCATTTGCAACCAAGCTTTAACTTCCTGACTGATGTCTTGAGATGTTGCTTCAATATATCCACATAATTTTCGTTCCTCATGGTGCCATCCATTTTGTGAAGTGCACCAGTCCCTCCTGCAGCAAAGCACCCCCACAACATGATGCTGCCACCCCCATGCCTCACAGTTGGGATGGTGTTCTTCGGCTTGCAAGCCTCCCCCTTTTTCCTCCAAACATAATGATGGTCATTATGGACAAACAGTTCTATTTTTGTTTCATCAGACATTTCTCCAAAAAGTACGATCTTTGTCCCCATGTGCAGTTGCAAACCGTAGTGTGGCATTTTTATGGCGATTTTGGAGCAGTGGCTTCTTCCTTGCTGAGCAGCCTTTCAGGTTATGTCGATATAGGACTCGTTTTATTGTGGATATAGATACGTTTGTACCTGTTTCCCCCAGCATCTTCACAAGGTCCTTTGCTGTTGTTCTGGGATTGATTTGCACTTTTCGCACCAAAGTATGTTCAACTCTAGGAGACAGAACGCCCTCTCCTTCCTGAGCGGTATGACGGCTGCATGGTCCTATGGTGTTTATACTTGCGTACTATTGTTTGTACAGATGAAGGTGGTACTTTCAGTCATTTGGAAATTGCTCCCAAGGATGAACCAGACTTGTGGAGGTCTACAATCTTTTTTCTGAGGTCTTGGCTGATTTCTTTTCATTTACCCAGGCTGTCAAGCAAAGAGACACTGAGTTTGAAGGTAGGTCTTGAAATACATCCACAGGTACACCTTCTATTGACTCAAATTATGCCAATTAGCCTATCAGAAGCTTCTAAAGCCATGACATCTTTTTCTGTAATTTTCCAAGCTGTTTAAAGACACAGTCAACTTAGTGTAGGTAAACTTCTAACCCACTGGAATTGTGATACAGTAAATTATAAGTGAAATAATCTGTCTATAAACAATTGTTGGAGAAATGACTTGTGTCATGCACAAAGTTGATGTCCTAACCGACTTGCCAAAGCTATAGTTTGTTATCAAGGCATTTGTGGAGTGGTTGAAAAACGAGTTTTAATGACTCCAACCTAAGTGGATGTAAACTTCCGACTTCAACTGTGCATGGTTTGTGGAAGGTGTTTGGTGGGTGGGCTCACTTGTGGAGTTGAATGGGGCGACACCTTCTGCTGTCCACCTTGCACTAAGCCATTTAAAAGTTCACAGATCACACTAATGGCAACAGAGTATTAATGGCAGTCATAAATCATCAAGATAATCCAATTACAAACCACATAACATTGAAATTGTCACACCCTGATCTGTTTCACCTGTCATTGTGCTTGTCTCCACCCCCCTCCAGGTGTTGCCCATTATCCCCAGTATACTCTGTTTGTCTGTTGCCAGTTCGTTTTGTTTCATCAAGCCTACCAGCGGTTTTTCCCGTTCTTCTGCCTGCCTGCCTGCCTGCCTGCCTGCCTGCCTGCCTGTTTTCTAGCTTTCCTGGTTTTGACCAATCTGCCTGCCCTGAGCCTGTTGTTCTGTACCTTGCCATACCACCCTGGATTACTGACCTCTGCCTGCCCTGACCCTGAGCCTGCCTGCCACTCTATACCTTGCCATACCACCCTGGATTACTGACCTCTGCCTGCCCTGACCCTGAGCCTGCCTGTCACTCTATACCTTGCCATACCACCTTGGATTACTGACCTCTGCCTGCCTTGAGCCTGCCTGCCGTTCTGTACCTTTCAGACCTGTCGTTTTCCTGCCGCCCTGTTTGAGTAATAACTTTTGTTACTTCGAAACTGTCTGGATCTGGGTCTTCTCCTGAGCCTTGACAGAAATCACCATTCGTTTTAAGTTAAATAATGCAAATAAATAGTACTCTGATTCATAGGGGTTGGGTTAAATGGGGAAGACACATTTCAGTTGAAGGCATTCAGTTGTACAACTGACTAGGTATTCCCCTTTCCTAATGGGAACACATCATGGGATGTTCAATACAAATAAAAGGGAATGTAATGGGAATAAATTATGGAAAGGCCTGTTGGTAAAGACTTTAAGAAAGCCAACGAGTACAGCCATTCGTTATCCTCACTGGATCACTGGAGGACCTATGCTAACCCTAAACCCTACCAATGAGCACTTGCAAAATGTCTGTTGGTAAGCTCTGTAGTAGCTGGATAAGTTGAAGAGGAACCTAATAATAAATCAGATGGATTATGCACTCTGAAAGCCTCCATCTTTGCCCTACAGCCGGCTGGGTATGTCTCCTGTCTGTATGATAATAGTTTTTGTCAAGGCTCATGACCCAGTTGGTACAAAGCGGGAAATTACATCATTTGCAAATGTGCTTTCATTCCATGATAGTGTATAATTGTACAACTGAAAAGAGATTATCTCTCTAGTCCTCTAGTCCTCCACAAACAGCAATCCATCTTTATAGGGAGGATTGGAAAAAAGTGATAATTTGCCAAAAAACCCATGGCGTGGAAGCCTGTAGTCAACCTTGGGCCCAGGTTATTTTAAGGGAAGTCAATCTTTGATCAGCCAAGCTGAATGGCTAAGATAAGTGGGAGCTACATCTCGCGGCAGGACCGCGCTCCGCTCTGTTATTGCTATTTCCTTCCTGGTTTCTCGAGAGCGGTAAATAGCGGTTACCCCCTCCATTCCTTCTTCCCCTGCACCCCCCCCCCCCCCTCCGTCTCCCCTCCCTCTTATCTGATCCCCACTTTCTTCTGGAGATCTCTGTCACTTTAATCCACAGTCTGCCGCTGGTTAACAAGGAAATCCTGTGTCAATTATCACCAACCACTTCCTGCTGGGAGAGTGGTGGGGAATCAAACGGGCCTGAGAGTCTTTCACACCAGAGAGGAGCAGTAGGCCTAATTAAATGGCCTTTGTGTCCTGCTGGCTACTGGTGGCCGGGTGACAGATAGCTCGGCCCAACGACAACCTCTTTTAGCTGGCGATTGTTTTGATAGGGGAGCTAGTGGGCACGTTAGGTACGCTAAGGTTGGCAGATTGGGATCCAGGGATAAATAATATTTGTGTAATATTTGTGTTAAATTAATATTTGCGTCCAAAGCGCCTGGTCCTTAGTGAGGCCAATGATGGATGAATTCTAAGGAATGTTTAAGTGGAGGGGTACTATGTGTGACAGTTCACGACAAGTCTGTCAACAGTGATAGCCTAGACGGTGACAAAGTAGGAAAACCCACAGCCACGCGTGTCATCAGCTGTTTCGTTTTGTATGCCATTATCAATTTTAACAAGCAGACTTATATTTGACATGCTGAAATACATTTATAAACAGTCTTCGATTAAATTCCCTCTTTCCAATTGTTTTGAGATGGAGAGAACACCTTACATTGTCTAGTCTTGCATGTTGGATCAAGTGAAACTGTCAAAAAGGAACCAAAGTAAAGTTTAGCATACTTCATGTTTTGGCCAAACTTTGCTTTTATCAAGTGTTTAAGGCAGGAAACACACCAAGAATCTCACTGCAGACAGACTGCTGACAGGTACTTTTCACAGTGGGGAGGCCTTTCCTTCTCTTGCTAGAACAAAAGCGGTACGTGCTGGGTGCCGATCCGGTAGCGACGAACATGCCGTTTCTACTTGTAGAATCGCAACGCTCGTCAGGGGCCAACATCTTGACTTTGAGCCAATCAGAGAGAACAAACCCCCACATGGGGTGCCCTAAAAAAAGAAAAAAAGAGGGCACCCACTGGGCACAGACGTCAATTCAACATCTATTCCATGTTGGTTAAACGTAATTTAATTGAAATTATGTGGAAACAACGTTGATACAACCAGTGTGTGCCCTGTGGGCATTTTCTCCATACATCCACGGATGAGCCAGTCACACTTCATATGCAATGTAGGCTATGGGATGGTAGCTAGCTAAGTGTACAGACGCAAGCAATGCACACAACACTAAATACGTCCTCCAAGCTTGCTAACCACTGCAGCTAGTATTGACATAATTAAATCAACTAGTCAACTAGTTTCCATGAAGCAGCTGCTTGTGTTAGCTGCCAAATTAGTGCAGTGTCCTTAGCTAGCTAGGTAAATAGCTATGTTGTGCTAGCTTGCGAATATACTAATATATATACTTTGGCTATGGGCTGGCACTGGCAGTATGGGATTATGGAAATAATAATTTCTTCCTACAAAATAGCAACATTAGTGCAGCTAGCTTGGAATCTACACCATAAGCAACACACAGACATTCATTGCCAAGCAACGCCACAATGCCATCTTCTGGTTTGGTGTATTTTAACAAGGTTGAGCAGCTAACGACTTCCAGGGTCTTTGCTGTGTGAACACAAAAGAGATTGACTACCTACACTCTGTTCAGAGGCACTAAGTACTGTTGGCAGGCAAACGTTTGCCATTCCTACCAGTCTGAGCTTTAAGCCATTAACTACAGTATGAGGGCTCCTCATAGGATGTGCAGATTCAATTGTCACTCACTTATGCACAGTTCAGATTACGAACTTATTCAGTGTCAAACTGAATAGAAATTAAGAGCGGGCTGGCACGGTTGAGAGCTTTGCTTGACGTACCGATTCGTTCCATACAATCGCTCTCAACATTGCAGACTTCCTCTGTGGTTTTGGGTCAAATTCAGGAATAATAGCAACCTCTTGTGTTATAGCTCAGACACATGGAGAAGACTGACCACCGATAGGTACTTAGCACAGTAGGAGGCCGTTGCTTCTCTTGGTGGAACAAAAGACACCCCCTGTTGCATACCGACCTGGTACCAACTAACTTGCCATTTGTTCATGTACAATCGCAATGCCCTTCAGTGGCTAACAACTTGACATTGAGCAAATCAGAGAGCACGGACCCCCACGTGGGGGAGCCAAAAAGGAGTGTGAACAGAAGACAATAAAAAGGGGAAAAAATCATATGAAACAAATGGGGTGGTCTGTGCAGCACAATGCACACAGCACTAAATACTTTACCAAGCTAGCTATATAGCAAGATGATGAATACCTAATTTAATTCACTGTCCATTATCCCACACTGCCAGTGCTAGTTCACTTGCTAGCTAACGCCAGCTAAACAGTTAGCATCGCCGTTTGCCAGTTAGCACAACAAAGCTAGACAAATAAAGATGATTTACACACCAGTGCAGCGCGGAAGTTAATGTTTGAAACAGTGAATATGATCGGTTTAATGTGTCTCGGTTAAAGTAACTTGTCTTCAGATTTTATAACTCCCTTTTACTAAGGAATCACGAAGAGTCTCCTCATCCCAGAAATAAACCTTGAGATCTGTCACCGATATTAGGCCTACTTGCGACTTAGACCATAGATTTTCTCCCAAGACTGCAAAACAATTCATATGTTGATGTAGTGCCCATCGGTTAGGAATATTTCAGTGTTGAGAAGTCGTATTTTTACCATAATTTCCTGGTTTCAAAGAGCACCAAAAACGACACTAACCATGAGCCTTAGCATTTCTACCGCCACAGAAACAGACACTGGGTCTGTTCTAACGCGACCACCTGCTAATTCGAGGCCATGATTGTGCTTCCGTTGTGGGTGTAGTAGCGAAGCAACCTTTATTTGCATGCAAATAACACACAGTGCTTTCGGAAAGTATTCAGACCCATTGACTTTTTACACATTTTGTTACGTTACAGCCTTAATTCTAAATAAAAAAAATCCTCAGCAATCTACACACAATACCCCATAATGACAAAGTGAAAACAGGTTTTTAGATATTTTTGCAAATGTATATTATATATTATATATATTTTTTTTTAATAAGTATTCAGACCCTTTGCTATGAGACTCGAAATTGAACATAGGTGCCTCATTGATCATCGTTGAGATGTTTCTACAACTTTTTGGAGTCCAACTGTAGTAAATTCAATTTATTGGACATGATTTGGAAAAGCACACACCTGTCTATATAGCATCCCACATTTGACAGTGCATGTCAGAGCAAAAAACCATGCCATTTAAAAAAATATATATATTATTATTTCACCTTTCTTTAACCAGGTAAGTGTCACGATCGTTGTAAGAACATTCGGACCAAAGCGCACCGTGAAATCGGTTCGACATTTTTATTATAAGTGAACCGCACAACAAAACAATAAAGAATAAACGACACGTGAAGCTATGGAGTGCTCACAGGCAACTACACATAAACAAGATTCCACAAAAACCAGTGGGGAAATGGCTGCCTAAATATGATCCCCAATCAGAGACAACGCTAAACAGCTGCCTCTGGTTGGGAACCATACCAGGCCAACATAGAAATAAAACAACCTAGATTACCAACCCTAGTCACACCCCAACCTAACCAAAATAGAGAATAAAAAGGCTCTCTATGGTCAGTGCATGACAGTACCCCCCCCCCAAAGGTGCGGACTCCGGCCGCAAAACCTGACTCTATAGGGGAGGGTCCGGATGGGGCGAAGTATTTGGTGGCGCCATTGGTGGCGGCTCTAGTGCGGGACTTTGCCCCCTGCCATGGAGCGGGACTGGACGCCATGCCTGGACTGGGCACCGGCGCAGAGGAAGGCTCCTGCCATGGAGCGGGACTGGACGCCGTGCCTGGACTGGGCACCGGCGCAGAGGAAGGCTTCTGCCATGGAGCCGGACTGGACGCCATGCCTGGACTGGGCCCCTGTGCAGAAGAAGGCTCCGGCCATTGAGCAGGACTGGGTGCCGTGTCTGGACTGGGCCCCGGCGCAGAAGAAGGCTCCTGCCATTGAGCAGGACTGGACGCCGTGCCTGGACTGGACATCGGCGCAGAGGAAGGCTCTGGCCTTGGAGCTGGACTGGACGCCGTGCCTGGACTGGACATCGGCACAGAGGAAGGCTCTGGCCTTGGAGCTGGACCGGACACCCTGCCCGGAAGCCAAGAACCGTTGACCCTCACAGGAGGGTCCGGACCGTGGACCGTCGTAGGAGGTTCCGGACCGTGGACCGTCGTAGGAGGTTCCGGACCGTGGACCGTCGCAGGAGGTTCCGGACCGTGGACCGTCGCAGGAGGTTCCGGACCGTGGACCGTCGCAGGAGGTTCCGGACCGTGGACCGTCGCAGGAGGTTCCGGACCGGGGACCGTCGCAGGAGGTTCCGGACCGTGGACCGTCGTAGGAGGTTCCGGACCGTGGACCGTCGCAGGAGCAGGCACAGGACGCACCGGACTGGGAAGGAGCACTGGAGGCCTAGTGCATGGAGCCGGCACAAGTGGCACCGGACTGGTGACATGCACTTCAGGGCGAGTGCGAGGAGCAGGCACAGGACATACCGGACTGGGGAGGTGCACTGGAGGCCTAGTGCGTGGAGCCGGCACAGGACGTACTGGGCTGTGGAGGCGTACTGGAAGTCTGGTGCGTAGAGCCGGCACAAATTGTCCCGGACAGATGACACACTCCGCACGGCGAGTGCGGGGAGCTGGCACAGGATGTACTGGGCTGTGGAGGCGCACTGGAGACCTAGTGCGTAGAGCCGGCACAAATTGTACCGGAACGATGACACACTTTGCACGGCGAGTGCGGGGAGCTGGCACAGGACGTACTGGGCTGTGAAGGCGTACTGGAGACTTGGTGCGTAGAGCCGGCACACATGGTACCGGACAGATGACACGCTCCTCAAGGCAAGTGCGGAGAGCTGGCACAGGTCGTACTGGGCTGTGGAGGCGTACTGGAGACCTGGTGCGTGGAGCCGGCACAGTTTTTACCAGACTGCTAGCACGCTCCTCAGGACGAGTACAGAGAGCTGACTCAGGTGGCATCAAACTGATGACACACTCCCTAGGGCGAATGCCGTGCATCATACACCAACACAACAACTCTCTCAACTCTCTCAACTCTCTCCTCCAATTTCTCCATCAACTCACTGACGGTCTCTGACTCTCTCCGTTCACTCTCCTCCAATTTCTCCATCTTCTCCCAGATTGTCCCTGGTTCACTCCTCGGCTCCGCCGACCACCCCGTGTGCCTCCCCAAAAAATGTCTTGGGGCTGTTCTTTGGGCTTTCGTTGTGGCCGCGAACCCCGGCGTCGTCGCTGTCTTCCCTTCTCTCCTTGCATCTGCTTCCAAGGAAGGCTTTCGTGTCCTCCCATTATTTCCTACCAAGTCCAGGATATCTTCTCCTCCTTGATCTCCTCCCAAGCCCAGGATACCTTCTCCTCCTGGGCACGCTGCTTGGTCCTGGTGTGGTGGGATCTTCTGTCACGATCGTCATAAGAACATTCGGACCAAAGCGCAGCGTGAAATCGGTTCGACATTTTTATTATAAGTGAACCGCACAACAAAACAATAAAGAATAAACGACGCGTGAAGCTATGGAGTGCTCACAGGCAACTACACATAAACAAGATCCCACAAAAACCAGTGAGGAAATGGCTGCCTAAATATGATCCCCAATTAGAGACAACGCTAAACAGCTGCCTCTGATTGGGAACCATACCAGGCCAACATAGAAATTAAACAACCTAGATTACCCACCCTAGTCACACCCCGACTTAACCAAAATAGAGAATTAAAAGGCTCTCTATGGCCAGGGCGTGACATTAAGCTAGTTGAGAACAAGTTCTCATTTACAACTGCGACCTGGCCAAGATAAAGCAAAGCAGTGCGACACAACAACAACACAGTTACACATGGAATAAACAAGCATACAGTCAATAACACAATAGAAAAAAAAATAGAAAAAAAGTATATTTACAGTGTGTGCAAATGGCGTGAGGAGGTAAGGCAATAAATAGGCCATAGTAGCGAAGTAATTACAGTTTAGCAAATTAACACTGGGGTGATAAATAGCAGATGATGATGTGCAGGTAGAAATACTGGTGTGCAAAAGAGCAGAGGTTGAAGGAATTGTCCATAGAGCTACGAGACAGGATTGTGTTGAGGCACAGATCTGGGGAAGGGTACCAAAACATTTCTGCAGCATTGAAGGTCCCCAAGAACACAGTGAAGTTTGGAAGAAGTTTGGAAACACCAAGACTCTTCCTAGAGGTGGCCACCCGGCCAAACTGAGCAATCCGGGGAGAAGGGCCTTGTTCAGGGAGGTAACCAGGAACCCGATGGTGTCTGACAGAGCTTCAGAATTCCTCTGTGGAGATGGGAGAAACTTCCAGAAGGACAACCATCTCTGCAGCACTTCAATAATTAATAAGCATCTCTCCAATAAGCATCTCTGGGGAGACCTGGAAATAGTTGTGCAGCAACGCTCCCCATCCAACCTGACAGAAATTGAGAGGATCTGCAGAGAAGAATGGGAGAAACTCCCCAAATACAGGTGTGCCAAGCTTGTAGCGTCATACCCAAGAAGACTCAAGGCTGTAATCGCTGCCAAAGGTGCTTCAACAAAGTACTGAGTAAAGGGTCTGTATGTAAATGTTTTATTTATGTTTTATTCATATTTGTAGATTGATGAGGGGGTGGGGGGGGGGGGCACTCCCCCCCCCACCCCCACTGAAAAGGCAGAGCCGCGAAATTCAAAAAATATATATTTTTTAAATATTTAACTTTCACACATTAAAGTCCAATACAGCTAATGAAAGACACAGATCTTGTGAATCCAGCCAACATGTCCGATTTTTAAAATGTTTTACAGGGAAGACACAATATGTAAAGATGTACATCTATTACCTAAAAACACATTAGCATAATCCACCATCTTTTATTTGTCCACCAACACCAGTAGCTATCACCAATTCGGTTAAACTAAGATATTTATAGCCCCTAACCAAGAAAAAAACTCATCAGATGACAGTCTGATAACATATTTATGGTATGGGATAGGTTTTGTTAGAAAAATGTGCATATTTCAGGTAGATGGCATAGGTTACAATTGCACCCACCGTCACAAATGGACTAGAATAACTACATAGAGCAACGTGTATTTAGCCACCAAAATCATGGTTAGACAATGTGAAATGTAGCCCAGCTGGTGAGAAAATGTCCGTGCGCCATATTAGACAGTGATCTACTCTTATACATAAATACTCATAAACGTGACTAAAAAATATAGGGTGGACAGCGATTGATAGACAATTTAATTCTTAATACAATCGCGGAATTACATTTTTTAAATTATCCTTACTTTTCAATACAGTTTGCGCCAAGCGAAGCTACGTCAAAAAACATGGCGTCCTAAGCCACTAACATTTTTCGACAGAAACACGATTTATCATAATAAAAATGTCCTACTTTGAGCTGTTCTTCCATCAGTATCTTGGGCAAAGGATCCTTTCTTGGGTCTAATCGTCTTTTGGTGGAAAGCTGTCCTCTTGCCATGTGGAAATGCCAACTGCGTTCAGCATGAACTGGAAGCGTGCCCAGCGATTCACAGCGTTTCAGAAATAAATGTCCCAAAATCGCACTAAACGGATATAAATTGCTATAAAACGCTTTAAATTAACTACCTTATGATGTTTTTAACTCCTATAACAAGTCTTAACATGACCGGAGAAAGATTACTCCCAACACTAATGCTTGGAACAGGTGCGGGTCGGTGTCCTCCAGGCGCATGACGCAGCTCCAAAAGAGTGACTAGCTACAGGGTTTTTTAATTTGTAGTGCCTGTGAACGCGCAATCGACCCCATTCAAATCGTCATCACGTGAAGGCATCCAGGGGAAGACGTAAGCAGTGTCCGTATACTCATAGCAATAACAGTGGCCTTTTAACTGACTCCAGATCAGGGGCCAACATTTCTGAAATCTGACTCCATGTCAGGGAAATTGCTGTAGAATGGGTTCTGTTCCACTTAGAGACAAAATTTGAACTCCTATAGAAACTATAGACTGTTTTCTATCCAATAATAATAATAATATGCATATTGTACGATCAAGAATTTTGTAGGAAGCCGTTTCAAAAATTACAAGATTACCATAAATAGTGACAACAGCGCCCCCAGCCTCAACAGGTTAATACATTTTAGAATAAGGCTGTAATCTAACAAAATGTGTAAATGGTCTGAATACTTTCCGAAGGCACTGTATATTAATATGAATGACCATTTTTCCCGACAGTGGAAGAACTGCTCAAGCTGCTGAATGAAACAGAGGCGTGCGTCAGCCGCACTGCGCGAGGCGTGCTTCACCCGCACTGCGCCAAAAGAGCGGCAGAGACTGACGAAGTGAGGCGCACTGCAATATTTCAGAAGAGATCCCTGCTCCTCCAAGGAGAAAGTGGCGTATTTTTTTGTTTGGTGCAGTAATAGAGCAGTGCTTGAACAAAGTTTTACTTGTTTTGGTAATGGTTTTCAGGGTAGTTTCAGCTGTAGCCACTCTCTCCTACAGTATCTCTGCCTCAGCATCCCTTCAAGAGTTACTGGCACAACCGCTTTTTCATTTGTGTTAGGGGTTGCACAATTTTTGATTGATTGGGAAGGAAATTAATGTAGCAATTTGAGAACATTACTATATATTTCAAATATTAGTTAGACATTATAATACATGACATTTTGTACATAGGCCTATTGAGTTCCAAAACGTCTTTCTCTGTTGGAAAAAGGCAAAAGGAAAGAGGCTATTTGAGGGCAAACTATGCAGCACTCAAAATGATAATTCTCAGACATCTTTCAAGTGGAGGTCTGAGAAACGGCAGCTCAAGGTTCAAACTGCTGTTTATAATCTTTATCATCATAAGGGGTCAGCAATTCGCCAACCTGCTTACCTTGTAGTAGCCACTTCACTCATAACTGTCACTTACAGGTATCTGGTGTCGCCTGCATAATGGCAGATTATGCTAGCACCCAGAGTCACCACAAAAAATATATATATCTTTGCTTGTATTCATTAAAAAAGTTAACTGTTAAAAAACGTACCTGAATTATAATTTCAAACTAGTGGTAGTATATGAGATATGCAATATATGTGCTCACCAGACTTCCAATGCTTGATAAAATTGGTAATTTAAGGGATGGAATGAAGCGAATGAGTATAAATATTAGTGCAGGCATCACACAATCATAAAAATGAAAAGTGTTGGTATTGAATTAAAGATAAACAGCATGGAAAAAGATATAACTCAAACATTGTAAGCAAATCTAATAATATTACAAATAGAATAATAACACATTTGTTTATACATTGAGATGTATTTACATATTACCAAACAAAAACCAAAAGACCTGCTATCTCTCCCCAGTTTTGTCCATTTCACCCCATCTCAGCCTCTGCTGAAGGGTCCCCCTCTGAGCACCTAGGCCACCTTCACATTTTCATATGGAGAGAAGTGGGGAGGCAGAAAAACCAATTTACCAACAGAGCGACATCATCTGTTTGGCCGTTTATCTCTGACACACCACCCCTCAGTCCAGTGTTGACGGTACATGATATTCCATTAATCTGCCTAATGAAAATTTAACCAGTGTTATAAACAAATAATTGGCCATTATCCTCTCAAAGATCCCGAATAAATTACTTGGGCGTTTTTCATGGGGTTCTGAAAGAAGAAGCCGGCCCCTCCTGATTGATGTTGGAATAAATGCGGGGCCCGCTCCGTCGCTGCGAGTGGGTCTCGGCTAAGCCTGTGATTGACTTAATGAGAGTCTTTGGGGTGAGTAAATGTTCCAAATTGCTCAGTCATTAGCTTTTGCTCGGCTGTCTGAAGATACCCCCGGATCTACAGCGCAGGTCTCTCCTCTTGTACCATTCCGCCTGCAATTACATTTTCATTTAGAGCAAACCTCTGAAGTCCGATAGGCAGGCCCCTTTTCATTACGCTGGCCTCCTTTTTCTTTTTTATCTAAATGGTGTGAAATGTCTCTTCATTTAGACCAATTAAAGATGAAAAAGACTGTGCTGTAATGAATTATCATACAAATTATTTACTTAATGCTACAATCTCGTTCCCTCTCTCCCTCTCCTCCTCTCTCATTCTTCCCTCTCTGGCTACGTGGATGCAGAGAGCCAGGCAGACAGGGAGAGTGGTGAGAGGGAGGACATGGTGGGAGTCCACTGTGAATCTTCTTTGAAATGGAAACTTCTCCCCTCAAATATGTACTTGTACAAATGGCTAAGGTTATCCCCTTTTCAGGTTTTATCTAGGTTTTGCATTAGCGGTGGGCTGTGGCTACTGTGTTCCAGAATTGAAGAGGGAAAGAGCACCACCAGATGAACAAAGGAATATATCGTCAACATTACTCTCATTTCAGGAATTTAATTTCAGGAGATGTCTAAGCTCCTCTTAATTAAGAACAAGCTTATGCTTTCAAATTAACTCATTTTAATTGAGGGGAATGTTTTCCGTCTGCAAGATGGTGTGGAGAATGTCTCAAGTCTCCTTCTCTAGGCTGCTGGCTGACACACAAACACTGGGAGAGTTCAGAACTATCACAGCAGCCACATCCACTCCACTGGGACTGCCTCTCTCTATCCCTCCACACTAGGGCACAACGCTGCCAAAGGCTCCTCCATTAGCCTGTTACACCATCACATCGGCTATTTAGTGCATCATTCTTCAGCCACAATACAAGGCAGCAGCAAAATGCACCCACATTGGGCTTTTCTTTAGTAGCAGACACAATAGGGAGTGAGAATGGTGAAACTGTATATTATTTATTCTAATGTTTTTGTTTTGCATCAGTCTGAATCAGAGCACGGTAGCAATGGGCAAAGCTAGTGGCGCTGAAGTGGCTTGTCACCATGGAGACTGCAGCTCCAGCTCCGTGCCAGAGCAGTTTTGGCACAGGCCCCAAGATGAGGGGGCAGCAGGAGGGGGCCACCAGGGTGTCCCTGTTCACCCCAACCCTCCTATAAACCCCCACTCCTCTCCAAACAAGAGGGGAAGCTTGGCCTCAGCAAGAACCCAGACACATCGCTTTGGGCCATATTTAAACGACAATGCATTTGAAAACTAGTCTGGATGAATGACTTTTAAGTTTGATGAAATCTAAATGCTACGCGGGGAAATAAACCTGAGAGAGGTCAGATCCAGAGGAGGTGTCAAAGTGTTGTTAGACTCACAGAGCAATAACGTTAAGTGCTCCATGATTTGTGCTAATCGGTATGAAATCACCCACCGTGCTTAAGTGCAGCTACCGCTGCTGTTAAGCTGGCTCTGTTCAGTGTCAGGGCCAATTCGTTCTGACAGCTTCAAAATACAAATACCAAATCGCCATATGGATCGCCCACTTCGAGAACTTTACTCACAGGTACAGCGGAGCAGATTTAGAACAGCATTGACTCCTCATTGGCTTGATTCTCTTTGGAATTGTTTGCATTGATCTTACAATTAAACTGAACAAAAATATAAACGCAACATGCAACAATATCAAAGATTACAGTTCATATAATGAAATCAGTCAATTGAAAGAAATTCATTAGGCCCTAATCTATGGATTTCACATGACTGGGAATATAGATTTGCATCTGTGGATCACAGATACCTTTTAAAAAAAAGATAGGAGTGTGGGTCAGAAAACCATTCAGTATCAAGAGTGACCACCATTTGCCTCATGCAGTGCGACACATCTCCTTCGCGTAGAGTTGATCAGGCTGTTGATTGTGGCCTGTTGAATGTTGTCCCACTCCTGTTCAATGGCTTCGCAAAGCTGCTGGATATTGGCGGGAACTGGAACATGGAACACGCTGTCGTACACATCAATCCAGAGCATCCCAAACATGCTCAATGGGTGACATTTCTGGTGAGTATGCAGGCCATGGAAGAACTGGGACATTTTCAGCTTCCAGGAATTTTGTATAGATCCTTGCGACATGGGGCTGTGCATTATCATGCTGAAACATGAATTGATGGCGGAGGATGAATGGCACGACATTGGGCCTCAGGATCTCGTCACGGTATCTCTGCGCATTGAAATTGCCATTGATAAAAGGCAATTGTGTTCGTTATCTGTAGCTTGTGCCTGCCCATGCCATAACCCCACCACCACTATGGAGCACTCTGTTCACAACGTTGACATCAGCAAACCACTCGCCCACACAACACCATACATGCTGTCTGTCTGCCATCTGCCCGGTACAGTTGAAACCAGGATTAATCCGTGAAGAGCACACTTCTCCAGCGTGCCAGTGGCCATCGAAGGTAAGCATTTGCCCACTGAAGTCGGTTACAATGCCAAACTGCAGTCAGGTAAAAACCCTGGTGAGGAAGACTAGTATGAAGATGAGTTTCCCTGAGCCCGTTTCTGACAGTTTGTGCAGAAATTCTTTGGTTGTGCAAACACACAGTTTCATCAGCTGTCTGGGTGGCTGGTCTCAGACCATCCCACAAGTGAAGAGGCCGGTTGTGGCGGTCCTGGGCTGGCATGGTTACATGTGGCCTGCGGTTGTGAGGCCGGTTGGACGTACTGGCAAATTCTCTAAAACGATGTTGAAGGTGGCTTGTGGTAGAGAAATGTACTTTCAATTCTCTGGCAACAGCTCTGGTGGACATTCCTGTAGTCAGCATGCCAATTGCACACTCCCTCGAAACTTGAGACATCTGTTGAATTGTGTTGTGTGACAAAACTGTACATTTTAGAGTGGCCTTTTATTGTCCTTAGGACAAGGTTCACCTATGTAATGACCATGCTGTTTAATCAGCTTCTTGATGTGCCACACCTGTCAGGTGGATGTATTATCTTGGCAAAGGAGAAATACTCACTAACAGGGATGATAACAAATGTATGCACAAATATGGAAAATGTCTGGGATCTTTTATTTTAATAAAATGAAACATGGGACCAACACTTTACATGTTGTGTTCCTATTTTTGTTCAGTGTCAAATAAATGTATGAATATGAAAACTAAAATAGGTTTCATAATGTAATAATCACCATATATGTACATTTAACTGACCTCTGTTGAACTCAGGGAATGACAGACAGTCACTATCATCTTAGGCCATGAACATCATTCTGAAAACAAATATGGTGACAAGCATCTGTTAAGTGGTTAAACACTAGAGTAAGGGAAATGGTCTGAGAGGCAATGCAAAAAAAAACTGCTCATTTAGATGTGTCAAAGGATAGGTAGGCTGTCCCGTCAACACACATATGGCTAGACAGGGGATGTTTGCTCAGTCAAACACAAAGCAGTCTGGGTTATCATACTCAAGTCAAGTGCCTTGGAATTATGCATGGCAGTGTGCACCTACAGCTTATGCATGCTAATGGCTAATTGCTAGTCTTGTGTTTTCATGGTCAGGAATGAGATAGCAAAACTGTATTTTCTGGAAAAACGCTGAGGAATAGGCTGCACATATTCTCATGTATTTCTAATATATTGTCATATATGAGCCCATATTATCTTTGAAAACAGTCATTCTAATATTGCATTGATGTTTGCAGTACACTTTCATTGTGTTACGCGAGAGCACAGTTCTGGCTTGTATTTCATATCTCCTGGATGAATTAAAGTAACTGTCACCATGCACATGATAGCATCAAGTTGTTCATGAACGGATAAGAGAAGTGTGGGGAACTACCTTACAAATGCCCCTACATATAGTATCTGATCCAAGCCTAAAAGTCTTAATATAGCACACTTTCCATATATCAGTAAAATGCCACTTTCTTTGCCATGTCTCAGAATCAAAGTTTCCAACCTTTCAATAAAAAAAGAGAACGTTGACTCTTATATCCACTCTCTCCTATCTTACCATCACAGAATATGTGCATGTTGCACATTGTGTAATGACACATACAGTATATGGTCCAGCAAAATGTGTTAAGAGAGTGTGTTAGACAACAAATACTTGTCATATAAAAGTTTCCTTTGAAAAAAATGGTGTCAATAATTGTATGGAGATGCCAGCGTTTGTTTGAAGGTGGTTGAGCTTTTATGACTTCATTGCGCAGTGAGGTAGATCACGTCAGAAGAAAGTCTCTATAAACCTGCAGGATCACATTACCTACCGCCCACCTGAACACAATGGGCTTGTTTCTTTAGTATTAATAACCAAGCCTCACCTATACAAAATCAATTTGAAAGTATGCATGTGCTACTGAATGGAACTATTAATTAAAAGTGGAACAGGTTCTTATTTTAGTGGAAAGTGGGAAAATTATGAGCCTTTGTTGAGGAAAGCCCAGGAGCAAAGCTTTCATTAGCCTACATGCATGGCAAAAGCAATTCATCAACTATAATTTTCTCTCAATGGGCAAAAAAGGAGGGATCAACCTCAGTATGCTATTTATGGAGATTTACGGAAGTCTAGGAAATGCTAATGTGATTAACATTTATGTACAACATGTTTCGAAATGGCCCTCATGTCCATATTTGCCGCTAGATTAAGTATTGCACTTACTCCCAGAAAAATAAAAAAGATATGCAGTGATATCAAATCTGTTTTGCAATGCAGGGGCAGCACAATGATGCTTTTTGGGGAGAATTCTCTGTCACATTAGAGGAGGATTTCTTCTTCTCTCTCACTCTCTCCCCCCAACCCCATCCTCACTCTCTAAATATCTCTCTTTATGTGTGTCTGTCCCCAGATGAAGGCGCGGCGAGCAGAGCGGATGCTTTTGTGCTACCGGAGTGTCTCTCTCGAAAATGTGAACTGTTCCACGGATTAGCTGAGCAGAGATTTATTTAATGCATCCTCGTAGAGTATTGTTGAATTCTATTTTGGGATTCGGGGCTTGCCAAGCTCTAAGCCTGGTAATATATGCCTGCTTCAGTTTAAGAGAGAGGGTTCGCAGACCCACTTTATGTTGGGATCATATGGATCATACAGAGTCATTGAATATGAAAATATTGTGGGTCTGGTAGCACATTTATTGTTTCCCAAACGAACCCCTCATAGCGTGTTTCCAGCGTTCTCCCCTGTCTCTTGTTTGTATGGCCTGTTTAAATATTTGATGTCCTAGAGAATGTTTGTGATATTCTCCAGATAAGGTACTGCAAATGCATATGCCATGAGAGGCCCCTATTTAAGATGCCGGCTTACGATTTCTGAGAGTCCAACAAAGCCATGGATGGAAGAGCCATGGATGGATTTAGGAGCAGCGAGAGAATAATGAATAATAAGAATGTATCTTATTTAAAATGCTAAGTATTTACCATATCTTTTAATTTTCTTATTATAAAACCATGATTATAATCATAAGACACATTTGTATTAACCATTCATCTCAATTCGATTTTTTTCTGTACTAAACATTAAAATACATTCCCTTTGCAATGAAATATATATTTGATCTCAATTTACACCATACATGTAATTCTAACAGTCTTCCATGTTTCACAGAATATTAAACCATCATTCATCTGCACCGGCAGATCTCAGTCTACTGTAGTCTAAGAATGAAGCTTAGACTGAAGCTTAGAATTCTCGAGCCATGTTCCAACTACATTTCCCAGCATGCGTCAAGGTTTGGAATCCTTCTCCTCACAGTGAACTGCGGGCAATGTGACAGAGAACGACACAAAAGAGGAAAGCCAGGGGGTGCGCAGGAGTGGGGGAGAGGGAGCCGGACAAAAGGGGAAGACATGGGCTTTGCACGGAGGACATGATAAAGCCAGCAGCATTATCGTCAGTGTGAAAGATGGGGGCCATACTTCAAACAGGATTTTCTATCCATGACAGGATACTCCACTGACGCGGTGCAAATACCTCTCTGTGGCAGCAGCATATAGCCCAAGGGCTTCTAGGGTCCTTTGTATATTCAACACAACTACAATGTTATAGAGAAACCCAGAATGTTTCAAATATATGTAATAGTTGTCCAGCTCGCTTTCAAAAAAATATTGAACGGAAGACTGTTATGAAATGAAGATATCCCATAAACGAAAGGTGGTTTTCACTTTTGAATCTCAACATAGCTATATTCTCGATTTAATATAAATGTTTTCAAGGTGCAAAATATCCTAACACAGAACATTGAAATATGCCTACATTTCTTAGAGAGGCATTCATCTTGACAAAATATCCCTCTTGCAAGGAAGCCACAAGGTTCAATCAATTAGTCTGTGATTATTATTACTTCTGTTGTTATTACTAGTCTCACTAGCCTGGCTGTTATGGTAACCCTAGACACAGTCCACAGTACTAATCCTTGCCCCTTCCCCAACCCTAACCTTTACTCTCTTAATCAACATCATATCGTGAGCAAAGGGGCAACAATATTTACATGTTAGTTCTCGCTATGTTCAGTGAGAATTCACTCTCAGGCTGGGAATTTTACATTCCAGTTGTTTGTGTGGGTGTGTATGTATGATTTTGCCCCAGTTCAGTTGACAGCTTCCGCTCCTTTCTCTGGGTTGAAATTCACAAGGACATTACAATCCAAATAAATGAGTAGAAGAAAGGCTTTTAGTTGTAGATGGTTCGTTATGGGTGTGTAGGTCTGTGTTTTATATGACTCTGTCTTGTACATTACGGCTGTACTACCACCCTAGTAATAGAATTAATAGACTATGTCTTAAAAGTTGTGGTACAACACCATATTTTGTGACTAAATAAAAACAGAAAAGAGAGCAATATACGGTATACCCTAACCACAACTAAACAAGTTTATGCCACTTGCCAGACAATGGGTAGGCTGTCTTTTAATATTGCTCAAGATTCAACCCATCTGTCTTTTCGGCAGCAAAATGATTGTTGAGGAAGTTTGATCCGACAATAAATATGAACTGGACGGCAAGATAAAGGAAAAGCACGAAAACTGCAGCAAGCATACATGACAGCGGGACAAAGATATTTCCTATGCAAAGCTTGCACACAATGTCATGTGTGATAGCGACGGATCCTGTCCAAGTTACACGCAGGGGGGGATACCGAAACAAGGCCGGCCGCCTGCATCTTCCATTGATTCCCCCACACTTTACTTGATCCAGAATCTCGCCATATACCAGGGACACAAAGCAGATCTCGGCTTTAGGGTAATCTCATTAAGAAACTCTAACAACCATATGAGGAGAGAAAAAAAAAAAACTCATTCTGTGCCATGGCAAAACCAAGGCTCGGGGAGGCAGGTGTAATGTTACACAATTAGCCTCTAAATGATAAAAAGGAGATTATTGCAAATGAGTACAAGCCAGCACATGCAGCAAGCGTACCTGCATGGTCCCTGAAGATGCATCAAACTCCTTAGGGACTGATCGGAACCGACTTATCTGTGAAAACGAAAAAAGGAAACCCTGTATGCTGCAGTGAGGGTGCGGTTCAGGGGGTTGAAGGTCAAGAGTGGTGGTCAAAGTGTACAGTTTACATCCTCTCAGCTCCACTCCAATATACTGTGTGTTATGAAATTAAACATTCACTGTTTAGCATGTAAGGGACATAGGATGACATTTTTAAACAAAATATCCACATTTAATATTGGTGTGGTTGAAAGGAATGTATTGGAACTACAGTATAGAGTTGAAGTTGGAAGTTTACATACACCTTTGCCAAACACATTTAAACCCAGTTTTTCATAATTCCTTTAATTTTTACTAGGACATTTAATCCTAGTAAAAATTCCCTATCTTAGGTCGGTTAGGATCACCACTTTATTTTAAGAATGTGAAATGCCAGAATAATAGTAGAGAGAATTATTTATTTCAGCTTTTATTTTTTGAAGTTGGAAGTTTACATTCATACACTCAATTATTATTTGGTAGCATTGCCTTAAAATTGTTTATCTTGGGTCAAACGTTTAAGGGTAGCCTTCAACAAGCTTCCCACAATAATTTGGGTGAATTTTGGCCCATTCCTCCTGACAGAGCTGGTGTAACTGAGTCAGGTTTGTAGGCCTCCTTGCTTGCGCACACTTTTTCAGTTCTGCACACAACTTTTCAATAGCACTCCAATACCTTGACTTTGTTGTCCTTAAGCCATTTTGCCACAACTTTGGAAGTATGCTTGGGGTCATTGTCCTTTTGCAATCAAGCTTTAACTTCCGGACTGATGTCTTGAGATGTTGCTTCAATATATCCACATAATTTTCTATCCTCATGATGCCATCTATTTTGTGAAGTGCACCAGTCCCTCCTGCAGCAAAGCACCCCCACAACATGATGCTGCCATCCCCGTGCTTCACGGATGGGATGGTGTTCTTTGGCTTGCAATCATCCACTTTTTCTACAAACATAACGATGGTCATTATGGCCAAACAGTTCTATTTTTGTTTCATCAGACCAGAGGACATTTCTCCAAAAAGTACAATATGTTTCCCCATGTGCAGTTGCAAACCGTAGTCTGGCTTTTTTTATGGCGGTTTTGGAGCAGTGGCTTCTTCCTTGCTGAGCGGCCTTTCAGGTGATGTCGATATAGGACTCGTTTTACTGTGGATATAGATACTTTGTACATCTTCACAGGGTCCTTTGCTGTTGTTCTGGGATTGATTCGCACTTTTCGCACCAAAGTACGTTCACCTCTAAGAGACAGAACGCCTCTCCTTCCTGAGCGGTATGACAGCTGCGTGGTCCCATGGTGTTGATACTTGCGTACTATTGTTTGTACAGATGAACGTGGTACCTTCAGGCGTTTGTAAATTGCTCCCAAGGATGAGCCAGACATGTGGAGGTCTACAATTGTTTTTCTGATGTGAGGTCTTGGCTGATTTCTTTTGATTTTCCCATGATGTCAAGCCTTGAAAAACATCCACAAGTACACTTTCAATTGATTCAAATGATGTCAATTAGCCTATCAGAAGCTTCTAAAGCCCTGACATAATTTTCTGGACTTTTCCAAGCTCTTTAAAGGCACAGTCAACTTAGTGTATGTAAACTTCTGATCAAGTGGAATTGTGATACAGTGAATTATAAGTGAAATAATCTGTCTGTAAACAATTGTTGGAAAAATTACTTGTGTCATGCACAAAGTAGATGTCCTAACCGACTTGCCAAAACTATAGTCTGTTAACAAGAAATGTTGAAGTGGTTGAAAAACGAGTTTTAATGACTCCAACCTAAGTGTATGTAAACTTCCGACTTCAACTGTATATGGGTTCAACATCCAATAAAATAGCCCAGTAGGCAACAGCTAAAATGTGACATATTATTTTCACCCATCTCCCTTGTTACTTTAAATGCATCACAGCTGCATGGAGGGACTTTACTGAGGCCAGACTCAGCGCTCCTGCTGAGTTCTCCTGTCAACTACTACCAGGGGTTCCTGCCTCTATCTCTTAAAAATAGTTAACAGAAAAATTGATGGAGTCTGTATGATCCAGGGAGCCCATACCCAGTCTCTCATAGCCTCAAGACTGGATTGCCATGTCAGATTGTTGCCATATGTGGCACGGAGCACCGCTCACACAATGACAGTGATCAACTACTACTGTGCAGTGTCCCCATCATCTCTACAATGGACTTGACATGATCACTTGGAGTTCAAATCCTAAAAAACTTCTCAAGGTAGAGAGCCCCTGAGCTGTTTGAAAGTTCAATCCCTCCTACTCCACATTTTGTGTTTCAAACATGTTAATTACTGAACCAGATGATTCAAAGTCCAAGCCCACTTTTGGAGGAGGCAAAGAGGGCGACATTCCTTTGTTGCCTCTTCAGACGCACTGAAGCATCGGTTTCGTTGTTACATAAAGTTGTATAACAAATGAGGCTGGAGCCTTTGAACTGGGCTGACCACACAGGCCTGGAAGAGTCACTAGGAGCCCAACATGTGGCAGCAATAAGATGGCTCCGCCCATTGCTAGACGTGGGAGACACTGCATTCCAGGCGGGCTAATTAAAGCTAAAACACAACTTCCACAAACAGTGCACCAGTCACAACATTGTAGGATGGACTGACTATGTAGTCAGCAGAGGAACAATGATGTGGGACGTAATAGCTGCCTGTGTTTACCGAAAGGCCTTCGTCTGCAGTAAAGTGAGAATTGTAGTGTGGCTACAGTTATCAAAATCAAGACAAATGGTGTTGGTTGCATGCACTGAATACAACAGGTGTAGACTTTACAGTGAAATGCATACTCACGAGCGCATTCCCAACAGTGCAGAGTTAAAGGTAAGACAAATATCTGCTAAATAAAAAAGTAAATAGGAACAGAACAAAAACAAAAACAATAACGAGTACCAGTACCGAGTCAATTGTGCAGGGGTACGAAATAGTTGAAGTAGTTGAGGTAATACATTTACAGTTAGTGTTAGTTGATGTGGAATCTCACATCGAAGTGTAGAATCTAACTAACAAATCATTTTAAACAGCATGTTATTTATGATTGACAGCTGCACAATAAAATGTTTTCCTAAAGCCACAATCTGCATGTCCTGCTTCGCAGTACTTTCCAATTGTTGGCCAAATCAAATGCCAGATATACCCATTATTTGTTTAAATATTTAACTGTCTCCACCCTGTCATAATCCAAAATCTAAGGTTGTTTTATGCCATTGTTTTTTATGTTATTGATTCTTTGTTAACAAATAATGTATAGCTTAAATACAAAACAAACTATGTTTAAAACAACCATGTCTGTCAATATCATGGGCAGTCAGTTCATGCAGTCATAGCACTGTCATTTGACAATGGTTATATTTCCCCAGACTCATCCCTCAGCTTACCAAACAAAGTGGCAGGGTAAGGCTTTTGAAATGACAGTCTTTAAAATTGTTCAGACACCTTTTGTAGAGAGACTAGATGGTATGGCTTTTACAAACTCTACAGATGTGGTTACGTTTCTGTACTAAAGTATTCAAACCTGCCATTGATGTTTATTTCTGTCTCATTGGAGTGTGTGCATAAATAGACAATTGCTGCTTTTCTTTTTTTAACCCTTCCCTGAACAATTGCACCAGAGAGCAGTCTTTCCAGTGAAAAAAAAAATAATCTATTATCAGAAAATGTGACAGGATATTCAATTTGCTTACATGACATAGCAACATGAGGCTATGCATTCTAAGGACCCAAGTGTGTGTTCACTTAAGATTGATAAAAACACAATAAAATGGAATGCCCACTGGGGAGGCAGTTTTCTTGGTATAAAAGACATCTGGCATGATTATTTTCAGCTCTTCAGCTAATCCTCTAACTGTAAACTGAGGAAAAATGTGCCAAATGGCTTTAGAGCAAGACTGTGTTTTGGACTTGTGGAAGATTTAAATGAGTTTTATGGAAATGTTAGAGGCATTATTGGAAAACGCAGTGAGACAATTGTAATTAGTTTTCAGCCTGTCACATTTATAATCATTATCCCACTTTAGACATGGCAAATTTTCAGTCACGTTAACCATCACAACCATAGAGAAGCCACATCAAAAACAGCAGTTTTTTCAATGTTTTGATGTGACTTCAATCCCTGTTGCCATGTGTTAGATGTTTGATACTGTATATGGTGTCGAGATGGAAAATGCACATGAGTCGTATGCATGCCATTCAGAGGTGGCCCTGCGAGAACTAATCTACTGACTGCCAAGCATATCTGCCAACACTCACTTTACAATATGACTTTATTCATACTGAAGATCTGGGACATAAACTGTTCCTGCCCACAAGAACAAAACACACCCACCAGCCTCGATGAAGAGGAGAGCTACATTAAAAGATGTGAAAATGCTGCCAAAACATTTATTCTTGTCCACTCAGATAGCCGCGTTTATCAAGGTGAGACCCAAATGCAGACACAGGAGGCAGATGGTTGGAGTCTTACAATGTTTATTAAGGGTTAGGCAAGAGAATGGTCGTGGACAGGCAAAAGATCAAAACCAGATCAGAGTCCAGCAGGTACAGAGTGGCAGACAGGCTTGTGGTCAGGCAGGCGGGTACAAAGTCCAGAAACAGGCAAAACCGGGAGGACGAGAAAAAGGAGAATGCAAAAAGCAGGAGAACGGGAAAAACGCTGGTTGACTTGGAAACATACAAGACGAACTGGCACAGAGAGAATGGAAACACAGGGATAAATACACTGGCGAAAACAAGCGACACCAAGGGTGGGTGGAGACAATAACGAGGACAGGTGAAACTGATCAGGGTGTGACAAAGTTAGCAAAAGCTAAATTGTGTTGTTGTACACTGGAGCTGAAAGGATTTTGTTGATAAGAAGTAAGCACTAACACAAGGTGCTTGTTCTTATAAAATGTTCTTACAAAATGTTCTTACAATATTGAAAACTGGCCTCAAATTCATGAAATGACATATTATGTGTATGACACATAGAAATTATATGATCGTTTTTTCCCCCCATACAACACAAGATGTAGCATAGTTGTCGCCACATAGTATGTGAGACATATACAATAATGTGTTTCTTTGTAAAATAATGGACAAGATTTGAATAAGAAATTAAAATGACATTTGTTTTCTGAAATATGTTATACACATTGCCATGTAGTTGGCAGGCAAACAGACACATTATTTAGCTGTTTAATATTTGATAAAACATTTTATATATTATGTCAAATTGTGTAGCTAACTCCAATCTCCTGAGATGCATTTGATAAAGGTTGTAACGGTCCAATCACAACAATAATAAAACACACATGATTGATTGGGTTTAAGTAATGGCTCTTCATGGCTATTTAATAAATCTCCAATAGGCCAGTGACCTCAGTGTGACCTCATAAATCTATATAAACAAAATTGCAGCTTTAAATAACACACATCATATGGCAAATATGTCTAATATATGTTTGCTGCTATTTAAGGAATGCATTCAGGTCACAAAGGCAAGGTTTCACATATGCATAAAACACCACCTGTTGGAGCAATCTTTAGGAAGTAATAAATTCCTCTCTTGATTAAGAAGAGAGGAGAGGAGGACATCTGCTGATGATTATAGTCTCATAAATGTACAATGAGAATACTCTTGATGTTGGGTGTAAGTGCAGAGTATACATCACGGTACACAAGGTGTGCTACTTTACGGTAAGAGGATCCTAGATACTTATAATATTGGTTAATTCTGATCACATCCTCTGTTATTGAGAAGTTAGCTTATTTGGACATGGTTAAACATAGATTCATGTTGTGGGTGTGATCATTTCATGATTGGTCACTTCCCACTGATGAATGGTTATGAGTGCTTCAATGCGTATTATTTCTCCCATTTTGGAACAAGACTTAATTAAAACAATATCAAATCCAAAGTAATCTTAAGATGATTCAAATAAACCAACAAATAACATTAGTGTACTACTTCATAGGCCTCCGGGGCAAAGAGAGGAGCTGGCTACCAAGACACAGTCCCAGTGTGTACCACAAGGTGCAGAGTTTGATACGGAAAATTTAAAATTACTGTTAGATTAATAATGACAGTAAATGTTGAAATATCCCCACAAACATGAAGGGAGAGGAAGGATTCATAGAACTGCTGGTGGTTTGCAAGTAGCCTACTTTATTATCCTTGAAAGAAAGGATGAGGTAAGACCAGTTAATCATCTTCAAGTATGATGCCTTTCCTTGTCGGTCTATTACTCAATTTTAAGTGTAGCATAATCCTGTTTTAATGACTTGAGTTGGCAGTGGTTACTTCAATGCACTTGTAGAGAGTTTTGATACTTGTTCTTTAGACATAAGCCCAGCATTGTGTTGTGGATGCATATTTTCTTAAGTACAATGTTTCTGACATTAAATAATTGTAATTTCCTGGGCAAAAATACATTGTTTTGCTGATGGAATACAGACTACATGGCACACTATTGTAACTCGGTACTGGTACCCCTTGCATATCGGCAAGTTATCGTTACTCATTGTGTATCTATTATTACTTTATATTATTACTTGTTTTACTTTTCTATTATTTCTCTATTTTCTTTCTCTCTGTATTGTAGGGAAAGGCTACGGGCAAGCATTTCACTGTTAGTCCACACCTGTTGTTTATGAAGCATGTGACGAATAACATTTGAATTCTGCACCCAGAAGGAAAGCAAAAAGTTAGCAATCGCTTTCGGCATGTAATTATAGTGTCCTCTTTCTCCAAGGCATATAACTCAGTAGTGCTATTATATACATAATTAATATGGAGATTGTCTCCAGATAATTAAACAACATTTTGGATGGTAACATCAGAGATACTTAATGTGGTTTGAGATGTTACATTGTCATAATCAATCTGTGACGTTATACCGGAGGCCAGTCAAAGGTCAGAGAATAGAATAACAAGAACAAGAAACCCAAGATGACCAAAGGCCTATTTACTTTAAACAGTCTTCTATTAATTTTCTAAATGCCATTAAAAGTGGCCCAGGGGAATGTTGAATATTTAATGTTGCCAATTAATAGCTTCTTAGTGGAATCAAGTTCTTTGAATTAGTTGGAAGCCTTGCTCTCCTTTTTTAATTCTCCAGATTAGATTGTTTCATAGTAAAGGAGATGAGTGTGCAGCTCTGGAAGAAGAGTAGTGAGGGAGGGAGAGAGAGCGAGGGGAGGGAGGGACAAAGAGAGACTAAGGAACAGAGTGAGATAACAGTATGTAATGTTTGTATGTATGTTCAGGTAGGCCAGTCGCCTATATAGTACATGCACATGCATACAGTGCCTTCAGAAAGTAATCACACCCCTTGACTTTTTCCACATTTTGTTGTGACAGCCTGAATATAAAACGTATTAAATTCAGTTTTTGTGTCACTGATTTACACATAATACCCCATAATGTTAAAGTGGATTTTTGTTTTTAGACATTTTTACAAATGAATTAAAAATGAAAAGTTGAAATGTCTTGAGTCAAAAGGTATTCAACCTCTTCTTTATCACAAGCCTAAACAAGTAACAAATCACATAATAAGTTGCATGGACTCAATAATAGGGGTTAACATGATTTTTGAATGACTACCCAATCTCTGTACCCCACACATACAATTAATTATCTGTAAGGTACCTGAGTCGAGTAGTGAATTTCAAGCACAGATTCAACCACAAAGACCAGGGATGTTTTCCAATGCCTCATAAAGAAAGGAACAAATTGGTAGATTGATAAAAAAGCAGACACTGAATATCCCTTTGTGCATGGTGAAACTGTTAATTAGGCTTTGGATGGTATATCAATACACCCAGTCACTACAGTGCCTCAACATTTTACATTTTGTTAAATTAATTCTCTTCCACTTTGACATTACAGTATATTCTGTGTAGATTGTTGACACAAAAAGGACAATGAAATCCATTTCAACCCCACTTTGTAAAAACAAAATGTGGGAAAAGTCACTGTGTGCGAATACTTTCTGAAGGCACTGTACATGTGTGAGTTGCTTGAGGGTTGGGCTAGGGGAAACAATCTGTAACAGTATCTCAATCATCCATAAACTGAATTAAAACAAAAAAAGGTCTATCCGACCAAGAGGGTCAAAGAGGGATAAAGAAGGGGGGTTATGAGGGCATGGAACTCGATAGCACAACTCAAATTGTATTCAATCTGTGTATGAATTGATGGCGATGAAAATAAGACTCTAAAACAAACAAAAAAACACTTATTTGCAGATTATTGGCTTAAATGGAGGCCTGTGAGGCCACTCTTTATGGTTGGCTTCACATGTGGACCTGAGCCCTGATTTAAACATTCACTACCAATCCTCAAGACTAGCCACAGTGAGTTCAGTGAAAGTGAAGGGACGTAGTGTTTACAAAACATATTAGTTAAACTTCACATGGTCAAAATCAATAAAGGTGTAGGCCCTTTTTAAACCCAAATAACATACTACTAACAAACACCGTACATATGAACTTGCTCTGCTGTTTTCTACAATGTCACAGTCAATATTGAAATACTAATATTCTCCGGGAAAATTAATATATCTGTTGACTAACAGCATGGATAACATTGTTAAATAAAAAACACCTTATTCTGGTTTAATATTTTCTCCATATTTATGCAAATTAGGGACCATTAGCATAATCACATTTGAGAAATACATCCTCATAAAGTGAAAAATGATAACCTATGTTTTAATACATGACCAAAAGTATGTAGACACCTGAACATCTCATTCCAATATCATGGGCTTTAATATGGAGTTGGTCCCCCTTTTGCTGCTACAACAGCCTCCACTCTTCTGGGAAGGCTTTCCACTAGATGTTGGAACATTGCTGCGGGGACTTGCTTCCATTCAGCAACAAGAGCATTAGTGAGGTCGGGCACTGATGTTGGGCGATAAGGCCTGGCTCGCAGTCTGTGTTCCAATTCATCCCAAAGGAGTTCGATGGGGTTGAGGTCAGGGCTCTGTGCAGGCCAGTCAAGTTCTTCCACACAGATCTCGACAAACCATGTTAGTATGGACCTCGCTTTGTGCACGGGGGCATTGTCATATTGAAAAAGGAAAGGGCCTTCCCCAAACTATTGCCACAAAGTTGGAAGCAAATGTTATGCCCTACGAGCTTTAGCACTCGGCGGTCCCGTTCTGTGAGCTTGTGTGGCTCAGCCGTGAAGTGGACTACCACTTCACGGCTGAGCCATTGTTGCTCCTAGACATTTACACTTCACAATAACAGCAGTTAAAGTTGACCGGGGAACCTCTAGCAGGGCAGATATTTTACGAACTGACTTGTTGGAAAGGTGGCATCCTATGACGGTGCCACGTTGAAAGTCACTGAGCTCTTCAGTAAGGCCATTCTACTGCCAATGTTTGTCTATGGAGATTGCATGGCTGTGTGCTCGATTTTATGCACCTGTCAGCAATGGGTGTGGCTGAAATAGCCAAATCCACTAATTTGAAGGGATGTTCACATACTTTTGTATATACAGTGCATGTGGAAAGTATTCAGATCCCTTTATAAAATAGATTTTTTTTTTATTTATTTGCTCATCAATCTCCACACAATACCCCATAATGACAAAGCAAAAACAGGTTTGTAGAAATGTTAGCAAATGTATAAAAAATAAAAAAGAGAAATTTAAACATTTACATAAGTATTCAGACCCTTTACTCAGTACTTTGTTGAAGCAACTTTGGGAGCGATTACAGCCTTGTGTCTTCTTGGGTATGTTTGGCAAACCTGTACTTGGTGAGTATTTCCCATTCTTCTCTCCAGATCCTCTCAAGCTCTGTCAGGTTGGATGGGGAGCGTCGCTGCACAACTATTTTCAAGACACTCTAGAGATGTTGGATCGGGTTCAAGTCTGGGCTCTGGTTGGCCCACTCAAGGAGATTCAGAGAATTGTCCCTAAGCCACTCCTGCGTTGTCTTGGCTCTGTGCTTAGGGTTTTTGTCCTGTTGGAAGGTGAACCTTCGGCCCAGTCTGAGGTCCTGAATGCTCTGGAGCACATTTTCAGCAAGGATCGTTCATATTTCTCTTGATCTTGACTAGTCTCCCAGTCCTTGCCACTGAAAAATATCCCCACAGCATGATGCTGCCACAACCATTCTCCACCGTACGGATGCAAATAGTCTGGGTAGCCATTTGATTAGCTGTTCAGGAATCTTATGGCCTGGTGGTAGAAGCAGTTAAGAAGCCTTTGGACCTAGACTTGTCGCTCCGTACTGCTTGCCGTGCGGTAGCAGAGAGAACAGTCTATCAAATCAATCAAGTTAATTTTATTTTTTAAATATTTTTTATATAGCCCTTCGTACATCAGCTAATATCTATGATATTAGTCTATGATATCAGTCCATGACTAGGGTGGCTGGAGTCTTTGACAATTTTTAGGGCCTTCCTCTGACACCGCCTGGTATAGATGTCCTGGATGGCAAGAAGCTTTGCTCCAGTGATGTACTAGGGCTTACGCAAAACCCTCTGTAGTGTCTTGCGGTCGGAGGCCAAGCAGTTGCCATACCAAGCAGTGATGCCACCAGTCAGGATGCTCTCGATGGTGCAGCTGTAGAACTTTTTGAGGATCTGAGGACCGATGCCAAATCTTTTTGGTCTCCTGAGGGGGAATAGGCTTTGTCGTGCCCTATTCACGACTATCTTGGTGTGTTTGGAACATTCTAGTTTGTTGGTGATGTAGACACCAAGAAACGTGAAGCTCTCAACCTTCTCCACGACAGCCCCGTCGATGAGAATGGGGGCGTGCTCGGCCTTCCTTTTCCTGAAGTCCACAATCATCTCCTTTGTCTTGATCATGTTAAGGGAAAGGTTGTTATCCTGGCACCACATGGCCAGGTTTCTGACCTCCTCCCTATAGGCTGTCTCATCGTTGTTGGTGATCAGGCCTACCACTGTTGTGTTGTCGGCAAACTTAATGATGGTGTTATAATCGTGCCTGGCCATGCAGTCATGGGTGAACAGGGAGTAGAGCAGGGGACTGAGCACGCACCCCTGAGGTGCCCCCGTGTTAAGGATCGATGTGGCAGATGTGTTGTTACCTACCCTTACCACCTGGGGGCAGCCCGTCAGGACGTCCAGGATCCAGTTGCAGAGGGAGGTGTTTAGTCCCAGGATCCTTAGCTTAGTGATGAGGTTTGAGGGCACTATGGTGTTGAACGCTGAGCTGTAGTCAATGAATAGCATTCTCACATAGGTGTTCCTTTTGTCCAGGTGTGAAAGAGCAGTTTGGAGTGCAATAGAGATTGCATCATCTGTGGATCTGTTGGGGCGGTATGCAAATTGGAGTGTGTCTATGGTTTCTGGGATAATGGTGTTGATGTGAGCCATGACCAGCCTTTCAAAGCACTTCATGGCTACAGACGTGAGTGCTACGGGTCGATAGTAATTTAGGCAGTTTACCTTAGTGTTCTTGGGCACATGGACTATGGTGGTCTGCTTGAAACATGTTGGTATTACAGACTCAGTCAGGGACAGATTGAAAATGTCAGTGAAGACACTTGCTTGTAAGCAGGAATCAGGAGGATAGAATTATGGTCAGATTTGCCAAATGGAGGGCGAGGGAGAGCTTTGTATGCGTCTCTGTGTGTGGAGTAAAGGTGGTCTAGAGTTTTTTTTCCTCTGGTTGCACATTTAACATGTTGTTAGAAATGAGGTAAAACGGATGAACGTTTCCCTGCATGAAAGTCCCCGGCTACTAGGAGCGCCGCCTCTGGATGAGCGTTTTCTTGTTTTCTTATGGCCTTATACAGCTCATTGAGTGCGGACTTAGTGCCAGCATCGGTTTGTGGTGTTAGATAGACAGCTTTGAAAAATATAGATTGGTAAATAGTGTGGTCTACAGCTTATATTGAGATACTCTAATTCAGGCGAGCAAAACCTTGAGACTTCCTTAATATTCGATTTCGTGCACCAGCTGTTATATACAAAGACCACCATCCCTTGTCTTACCGGAGGCAGCGGTTCTTTCTTGCCGATGCAGCGTAAACCCTGCCAGCAGTATTTAATCCATGTCGTCGTTCAGCCACGACTCGGTGAAACATAAGATATTACAGTTTTTGTCCCGTTGGTAGGATATTCGTGATCGTAGCTCGTATGTTTTGTTATCCAATGATTGTAAGTTGACTAATAGGACTGATGGTAGAGGCAGATTACTCACTCGCCGTCGGTTCCTTACAAGGCACTCCGACCTACATCCCTGATATCTCCGTCTCTTTCTCCTGCGAATGACAGGGATAAGGGCCATGTCGGGTGTCTGAAGTAAATCCTTTGCGTCGACTTGTTAAAGAAAAAATCTTTGTCCAGTAGGTGGTGTGTATTCGCTGTCCTGATATGCAGAAGCTCTTTCCGGTCATAAGAGACGGTGGCGGAAACATTATGTACAAAATAAGTTACAAATAACGTGAAAAACAACACACAATAGCACAATTGGTTAAGAGCCCGTAAAACGGAAGCCATCTCTTCCGGCAACATTCAAGATGCCATTCAAAATGAATTTACCACAGGTGGACTCAAATCAAGTTGTAGAAACAACTCAAGGATGATCAATGGAAACAGGATGCACCCGAGCTTAATATCAAGTCTTATAGCAAACAGTCTGAATACTTATGTAAATAAGGTATTTCTGTTTTTTATTTTTAATACATTTGCAAAAATTTCGAAAACCTGTTTTCGCTTTGTCATTATGTGGTATTGTGTGTAGATTGATGAGGACATGTTTTTATTCATTCCATTTTAGAATAAGGCTGTAACGTAACAACATGTGGAAAAAGGGAAGATGTTTGAATACTTTCTGAATGCACTGTATAGTATATATATCTCAATGGTATATTGAAATGTTAATGTTTTAAAAGTGGTGTGCAACTGTGAAAAAAGGAGGGCATTTACATGTGCACTTTTGAGCATAAGCTGTTCCACTCTACTTGACAAGATACAAAACCTGAGCTAAAACCTCCACGATGGAAAGCATCCAACAGCTTAAATGTGTTATCAGACATGAGAAATTAATTTAGTGGGCCATGAAAACAACTGTAAACAGTCTCTTTGTGCCGTTTGCCCATGTTACACACATTCCCCCTTGTTTCTTCATTGTATCACTTTTGGTATCACTTTTCTTTCCTTCATGGTATCACCTCCCCAATACTGTATATGCGACAAGTGGAAATTCGATTTCTATGGAAGAGAGGAGAGAGTAGAGGGAGAGAAGGAGGTAGGACATTACCTTCAAGCATTTAAGTGGAAAAGGGGCCTGTTATAGCTTTAACGAGATATTGAGGTGGATAAAGACGTAAGAAAGGGCCATTATGCTGCCGAGGGGACTATCTCTCTCTCTCTCCATCCCTCTTTCCCTCTTCACGTCCACCTTGAACTTGTCAGGAGTTCAGCCGTCTCTGTGACTACGGTCCATACAGGCTCCTGGAATGAGAGTGCGGTCACTCAAGCCCGTCCGACCTGCCACCGAACCAGCTCCATTTCACTGGGGCTAACTTACCTATTCATTTTCAATGGGACTTCAACTTTATCTCTCACCGTAACACAACATTAACTACCAAAAAGCTATAAATGTATTATCAGCCCGCCCCAAAGCTTTGGGATTGCTTCCCTCATAAATAAGATCATTATACTAGTGGTAATCCCATTAAATAGATCATTTTGCAAATATCTAAATCCAATTAATAATGTGTTTTCAGAGGGGGGGGGGGGGGTGCAGAAAACACTGCTCTTTAGAAAGCTGACATGCTGGGAGTCAAAGTCCTTTGTTAGTTGCCACTGCCTCTGTAGCTGGCGTGGTATTAATAAAGTACAAAGTTGAAGCCTGAAGCTCAGTCTAAAGGGAAAACAGCAAGATAAAGGCTTTTGCTTATATTCTCACAAAATAAGACATCTACTGACATTCCTTAGAAGACTATTTGTCAACACATCTTAGACAGTCAACACGTCTTAGACAGTCAACACATCTTAGACAGTCAACACATCTTAGACAGTCAACACATCTTAGACAGTCAACACATCTTAAGACAGTCAACACATCTTAGACAGTCAACACATCTTAGACAGTCAACACATCTTAAGACAGTCAACACATCTTAAGACAGTCAACACATCTTAGACAGTCAACACATCTTAGACAGTCAACACATCTTAAACAGTCAACACATCTTAAGACAGTCAACACAGCTTAGACAGTCAACACATCTTAGACAGTCAACACATCGTAAGACAGTCAACACATCTTAGACAGTCAACACATCTTAGACAGTCAACACATCTTAGACAGTCAACACATCTTAGACAGTTAACACATCTTAGACAGTCAACACATCTTAGACAGTCAACACATCTTAGACAGTCAACACATCTTAGACAGTGCTCAGGACATTCGACTCACACCATCTCTAGCTATTTGTTGCGAACACATTGTACATAAAACATTTGAGGTCATAAATCATAAAACACAGAAATGTTCTCTCTATTACAAATACATGTGTACAGTTTAAAATTGGTATAATGGCATCAGGTGACAGAACTCACGTAACCCTCATGAGCCAAGTCAAAAGTGTTCATCTTAGGCCACATGGTTCAATAAATGAATAACCAACCATTGAACCATGCTAAACCATTTAGGTTTAAACTTAGGTAAACTTGGTTTATGAATTCGTCATTTATAGGATTAATGGGGATCACTTAATTGGGAATAGCTGAGAATGACAAAGTTATTGCAAAAACTCATCAGAGAGAATACCCTCTAAGTGTCCTTGAACAACCTCACTAACTTAGTGAATCATATTTTAAGATTGAGAACTAATGGTGACATTTTACATTTCGATGCAGTTATAATGCATTGAAAGACTTTTATTGAGCTTGCATGACCCTCTTATAATGTCTTATAATAACTTCATAATGATCCTGACTAAATACCGACATAACAATTATAACACGTTACAACAAAGACCCATGTTCTTTTAAAAGTTATAAAGCATGGCCTGCAAGCTCTAAGTGTTACCAAAATATAATTATAAAGTATTATTCTTTTATTTTATTAAAACAACATTACAATACAACATAAAGACAATACGAATGGCTGCTCCCATCAGTGGGTGCTCTGGTCAGTGGGTACGCTTGCCCCCACCAGCCCCGAGACGCCGGCAGGGCCTGAAGGGATTTTCGAAGGGCGGGAAGGACAAAGCCCCGCCCGTCGTCCGGGTGGGCATGGAAGCGAGCACACCGATAACCACCAGGACATTTGCCGTTTACCAGGAAATGACACCATATTCCAAGCAGCTATCAGAGCAAAGGATTTATCGCAATTTAACAATACAGTAGTTGTCCCTGAAGTGGTTTTGTATGTTACACTAAACTAAGAAGTGTGTAATCCATCGAGAGATGATATCCTGAGCTTTTATTGTGCCTGAAGTGGTTGTTTTACCTTTGTAGAAATCACATCTACTATGGTACGGCTGTTTTCTTCCCCTGGTTTTTAATCGCCAACTGAAGCGGGTAAGAAAACACTGTTGTGGTGAAATGAATTAGTGTGGAGCGCCCCTGGCTGAAGTTAACACATTACACTCATTTCATCCAAAACATATGAAGTCAACTGCCAATGAAACAGCTGTATTTCACTGCTCTGCATGCTGATTTGACAAAATGAAGGAACCCACAACCTTGAGAGGTTCGTTTCTGCCTTCGGTTTTGGTATCAGTTGACACCACTGCAGTATTTCAAGCTAGGGATAAAATCATATATTTTCCATGAGAAGAACTCAACATACAGTTAAAGCTCTATTGCACCAACAACAATCAATGTGTGTGTGTGTGTGTGTGTTTGCATGCGTGTGCTGTGTGTGTGTGTGTGTGCATGTACGTGTGATTCCTCTGGGGAGTTAAACACTTTGGGCCACCGTCCCACCAGATCATATTACGTGATGCAGCCTAGGAAGGGGAGAGGTTTGCGCACTGCAGCAGACCCCTCTTCGGCATTCTAATGACAGTATAATTGGAAGTATCATTGTGGTAATTATTATTTTCATCTGAAGGGAAGTCTGGGTGGGTGAAGAACCCAGGTTGAAGGTTGCCAGAGCCCTCCTCTTTCAGTCCCCCCCCCCCCCCCCCCCCCCCGTTTACCTGTCTAATCTCAGTCTTTCTCTAGTGGAAAGAAGGAAAGACAGAACAAGAGAGAGAGAGTGAGATAGAGAGAGATGTGGTGATTGAGGTCACCTCCCCCGTGCAGGGTCAAACTCAAGTTCTACCTGGTGTCCGACACAGCACACAAACTCCGCTGAGCTCATCACACTAATTAAACAGACACATATCCTCTCTGAGCTCCAATGGCCAATCGCTGCCAGCTTAAAAAAGCAGGCCATTCATGGAGCCTGGCAGGTGTGTGTGTGTGGGGTGAGCTGGGGAAATGCTACCTGGCCCTGCTCAGTTTGATTAATGTGGGGAACAATGGCACTCTTGTGGGCCGCCAGCCCCACACTCAACTTAAATCTGGTTCAGAGCTCCCGGAGAGGGGACTTCATGTTCCACGTTCATACCCACTAACACACCCGCAACTAACCACCCTCTTATCTGTTTCTACCTCGTCTCAGCCACTCTGTTCACTACGTCCATCTCCTCCGTCAATGGATCTGTCGTGGTGTTGTGAACGCTGTGATATCATTTGAACATTTGAACACACAGTAGCAAAGGAATGTCCTAACGGACCTTAATCACCGATACACCAACGTGGATGATAGTGTCCTCCATTTTCCAAAATGATTGGAAATGATTGTCATTTTAATGAGCACAACTCATATTACAATACTACTAAGCTACTCTCTGTGAGAGTTATATATTTTGGTTTAGTTCAATTACCCACTGTACTGTTGTACTTGAACGAATTTGGTGACACATTCTTTATTTTCTTATCCTCCACATCAGGTAATTGAAGGGTTATCCTTCTATGTTCATTTACATTTCTCAACTTTGCCATTCATCACAAGTGGAAGAGAATAATGGATGTTTTAGCCTACAAGTGTGACCACCCTTCTCTCTTGCGCCCGCCGTCTAACTGACAGCCAGCAATTACCTCTCAGGGATAGAATTGTCAACATCATCCTTCTCGGGAGACTGACGGCATAATGTTATGTTTGTCAAAACTGGGCAGACATAATTAATTGCAGCACTTCTTCAACTCACAGAGAAACTCCGAGAACTCACTCCTCACTCGTAGGCTCACTGCCTCAATTGTATTAAAACAAGGAGACAAATTGAGCAACATGCTTCCAAAACATACCCCGAAGCCTCATTTCACTTGCAAAATCAAGGACGTTTTTGGAGAAAAAAAGAAGAAAAAAAAGGAGAGAAGGTCCACAAAGGTTAGCTAGAATACAGGCAGCTCTGACTTGATGGGACTTCATGGAGCTATGTGACACTTGGAAAACATTGGAGACTTTCCATCTAATTTCAGGCTGGAAAATGAGCCTGCGGAGCCCTAATGAGAACATATGGCCTGAGAGGATGGTGTTGGTCATCTACGCTGGGCTGTTTTGAGAAATCCTTCACGAGGATCTGCCGTGCACTTGACTTGTGTTTAAAAAAATAAACCTTGGCATGTTCTCAGGCATGCTACTGAGAGGGACAGTGAAAGCTTGGTTTGTTGGACGTGAATAGGACTTGGAGGATCATTCCTCAAGTCGACTCTAAGATCATTTACAACGTTTATATTAAAGCTGGGCCACATGAAGAATAGAGGTAGGCTGAAGTGGTATTAGCATTCACAATAATTATCACCAGAAGAAAATTGCAAACCTGGAGCACTTCTGCTGAGAACCTTGAGAGCACATTGCTGCTGCATAATTGAGCTTGCTCTTGACACTATGTTAACCATACTGCTAACACTAATCTTATCAGAAGGGTTAACTCTAAAGCCTTGTTCACATTGGCAGTTTGAAGTGACTCAAATCCTATTTTTTTGTAGCTGGTTTGAAATCAGATCCAAATCTGATTCATGGCCATGTGACTTGTGTCTGAACGGTTAAATCTGATTTACTTGCCATCAAGTGGTGTTTTAGACTCTTATTTGGAATAACTTGTTGCTAGCTACTCTGTTTACAGTTTGACAAGAACACGTGGTAGCTAACTAGCTTGTTAATTGTTTACAAACAAAGCAGTGAATGTGCAAGAAAGCTAAATAGCTACCTCGCTAACTAGTTGACTGCTGTAGCTAGTCAAAAAGGACTTGTTCGAAAGTTGGATCATCTTATCCTTTAACGCTTTAAAGGTGTTCTTACACTATGATTAGGATCATTCAAAGCAACTGGAAAACATCCATGGCAGGCATTGTTGTCACCTTCTCTTGGTTGCAAAATAACTTCTGCATGATAGGAAGCACGAGCATCACCACCAATCAGCCTACACCACCGCGCACACACCCGCCATTACTATGGCAGCTCGCATAGCCATGTCAGCAAACGACTGCTGTCTAAACACAGTCAAATCGGATTTGGTCACTTGTGACTTTCTGTTTGGACAGTCCGTATTCCAAAACGGATTTGAAATACAAAACTGATTTGAGCATTATGGCCTGCAGTGTGAACAAGGCTTTAGAATATTTTAGTGCAGGTTTAAAATGGAGAGAGAGAGAGAGAGAGAGAGAGAGAGAGAGAGAGAGAGAGAGAGAGAGAGAGAGAGAGAGAGAGAGAGAGATGGGGCGGGCCCATCGATAAAAAGTTACTATTCGTTTTGGTGTTTATGGTATTGTAATCCTCTCTGGAAGCAATTTTGAAATGGAGTAAACTACTATTTATCTCAGATTAATTTGATTAAAGACCCTTTGAATCTCGTCTGCCGTGGAGTGCCCATGGAGCTTCTCTTTGTGCAAAGGATAAACACCAATGGATCTTTCCAGCCAGTCATCTTATGTAGATTAAAGGATAGTTATGAATTGGCTAATTGTTCTGTTGCTTAATTAGGCACCGCAGAGGAATAATTGTCTTCACTAAATGACCCTCATTTAATGTGCAAAGCACCGAGGTGTAGTTTCATTACCTCATTCATGCAAGCCACATTCAGCATAACCGCACACGCTCACAATACAGTTTTGAACACATAGGCAACATAACAGACAAATTACAAAATGGGCGCAAATTGTGGAATCATGCCATTGTTTTAGGTAAAAATATCTGTGTATCTGAGAAATCCCATAACCTCTTGTGTTAGAAGAAGGATTAGAGTGATGTGTGTATTCTCTAATACACACGGTGAAAATGTCAGTATTCACATCTGATTGACTGTTGTGATCAAACACATAGTGAAGGGTAATAACTGAAGTTATTTACAGCCCAAAACATTACGAGGACCTGACTTGTTTGTTCACCTGCTGGAACTAAATTGTCCTCCCGGGTGGCGCAGTGGTCTAGGGCACTGCATTGCAGTGCTAGCTGCGCCACCAGAGTCTCTGGGTTCGCGCCCAGGTTGGGCTCTGTCGCAGCCGGCCGCAACCGGGAGGTCCGTGGGGCGACGCACAATTGGCATAGCGTCGTCCGGGTTAGGGAGGGTTTGGCCGGTAGGGATATCCTTGTCTAAGTATGTAAAAAGTAATAAAATGTATGCACTCTACTGTAAGTCGCTCTGGATAAGAGCGTCTGCTAAATGACTAAAAAATGTTAAAAAAAACAACTAAATAATGGGTCGTTTGAAAAACGAAAACACTATAACTTAGAACTTTAAAATCAATACAATGCAAGAAATATGCAAACAAATATCTGTGGATTAGTGTATAGGGCAAAACAGTCTAATAAACTATACAAACCATTTCAACAAAATAAGTTGTATTGAGTATTTTGCATTTAAAATGTTTTTCAAAACCTTACATACAAACCCTTTATTTTATTTTATTATTCCTAACTAAAATGTACAGATATTGAGCTTTGTCATTTTGTTAGTTTGATCCAAGGTTCTACACAAATAAACCATTGAATTGTCACCCCCTTTGGATGAAATTCCTCCACTCAGTGGCGTAGTTAGTGGAGTACCCCAGATCAATCCGTTCGACAAAAACAACTTTCGAAAGAATGTTGAAGACTCCAAAAACGACAGTGAGTATCGTCATGTGATGTCATGGCCTGCAAACAGTTGAATATGCACAGCCTAAACAGCAGCTTTCACACTTTCACATTTGAACAGTGGTGCTCTGTGCAGAGCTACCAGGGTTAACTGTCGAGCCAGACACTCAAAGACATTGGCAGAACGCTGAGTCGAAGGTAGCCCAAATATACAACGTTTTCCTCTCAAACCTCGGCTTGTTTGGCTGCTGGCAAGCAATGCCAGCCGAGCTGAAGTCTGCACACAGTGTACATACAGTGGCATCTCTACTAGCACTCCTCATGCCCTCACTGTGTCTACCTTGGCACTTTACACGTTTGATGGAAAAAGTGACACATTGTAGCTGACAAGTCAAGTGCCAGACAACATATTTATACATCTTAATTAGCAATAATGAGGGGTGCTATCTGCCAACATCTGATGCCAGTGTTGCCAGGCGTTGACTGTGTATGTCTGTTGTTTGCCTGTTACTACAGTAAATGTTAGATTCATTTTCCAGAATGAAATGATTGGAATGTTTAGACTTCTTTGTTTCTCTGTATAAATTATCTACATTATTTTATTCCGTGGAAATGAAAAATGTCCACAGACTTGATGTGCTCGTAAGGTATGTAAACAGTTTGAACTGAGGGAGAAAAAGACTTAGTTGCAACTTGCCTCGTATTTACACAGGATTATGAATTGACTTAAATGATGATTTATATCGCTCTTGGATTTGACATCTCACACATCTTTTGTTTCAGCAGACCTGTTACGACATGGCGGGGAGCCACGTTACTCTCAAGACATTTCCTCAGAGATCTCTATGATTTGAGGCCATGTTTTGATGTAAGCATGTTCCGATTTGGCAACGGTGATAACTTTCAGCTCTGCAGAGAAACAAGTTCTAACGACAGTTATGGAAACGAGCACAGCGTGGATTTGCTGTAAAAATACAGCCACCTCAGTGACATGTGAATTTATGTCTGGGTAATTCCCCACTAGAGTAATTTGGCTGGTACATCTGCAGCTTAGCAGCATTCCAGCAGAGCTTCCCTGCCCTGTGAAGTCAGTGAGATGACTGATTGATTGTATTACTCCCAGTTTAGCTTGTGTTTATACTGAGCAAGCAATAAAAGTTCAAATGCAAACTACCTGCGAGCAACCTGCGAGCATAAGTCTGCTGCGAGACTCACAAACCCATGTTGATTATGTTAACCATTACTACTATGTTGGGACCTTGCTCGGTCTGGCTGTGCAACGTGAATAAACATCATACAGATTCCGCCCATCTAATTAACCTGACAGAGGTTAGAAGTGATGAAGTGTCACTTCTGTCACATGTAGAACATTGGTTAACTCATCTTCAGTGTTGACCTGCTGTCTGAGAGATCATGAGCACCCCTAATGAAAATCCTGGTCGACAAAGAGATCATCATTACCTTCTAGTTTGCACTCAAACTGGTTTTCCCACTGTGTTTCACACAAATATAATCCCTCCCAAGGGCCTTTGTGGTGCCAATTACAGGATATAAATGACTAAACACTACAGCCTGTAGTCTCCTCACTGAGCCGGCTCGTGTTTCATAGCTTCTGGATGATAAGTCTCATCAGGCACATGCTGGTCAGATAGTGCTAATAAGGAGAGAAGTCGCTCACCAGCTTGCTGAAGGATGTTTTTTTCCCTGACATCCCCCAGAATGGTAGTGAGTAGGCCTAGTTGCACGAGCGTAATCTGTTTCGCCACAACAGTTACACAATAATAGAGCATGGATGTGGGACGCTGCTGCTGTCAAGGTGTGGTGGAGCAGCCTTTCCATGGCTTCTGACAGGATGGATAGCCACAAATAAAGTCAAAAGGCCCAGCTGAAACGTGACACACTGACCACCGAGGCTGGACCGACTCAGTCCTTGGCAGGTGCTTTTCTTGCTCCATTGTTCCTGAAGGCCTCTAACTTTTAATCATTATTTCTCGATGATACGCATATTGCCAAGAAATTGTGTGATATCTGCTCGATTTGTTATGGGAAAAAAGGAAGGGTAAATTGCAAGCAGCATAGAAATGAAACCCATGTCACTTTCTCATTGAATACTGTGCATTCTCTAACAGTTATGTCAGGATATCTACAGTAAGATCCTAAGGGAATACAAGTCAATGTGTGTACATTTTTAGATTTAAAGACGTTAAATACTCATTACTTCAGCATGACCCTGTTACAGAGAGACATGGTTACAGGGTGTCATCTGGCTTTGTTCACCTGATCCTAGACGTGTGACAGCGATCAGAGGCAGACAATAAGAGACACAATGCACAAGGCTCGGGTCTTGCCTGAAGTGAGCGGATCATAAGCTGCCGTGGCCGGGGGCCTCCGACCAAAAATGATTACTTTTTAAAATTATAATTATGTTTTTAGGAACTCAGTCATGTTCAGAGTTAGTATAGTATAATACGCAAGGTGGCATTTCGAAATTTGGTTGCTTTTCTCTCACTGACAGGCACTCAATTAGCCCATGTCAGCTAAAAATGTTTTGATTGGTAAGTTAGTCTAATCTAAACCTTGTAATATTTACCGACTGTGCACGCAGGGCATGGGCTCAGGGGCCCTGACGTCCAGGGGGCACCCATTGATTTTGTCAGTCCCTCTCACTCAGATATCATATTAACATGACATAAGTCAATGCAAAAGAAGTATGGAATTGCAGGAAATTAGCTTTTAAACGACAAATGTTTTTCTCCACCCCATGGAAAAATATGTAAAATTGCAGGAAATTAGCTGTAAAACTTGTTTGTCTCCGCTCCATGATACAATTATTAAAATTGCAGGAAGTTAGTTATACAATTGCAAAATGTTCTCTCCACCCCTTGAATTATTGTGTACAAAACTTGCTTTAAAACTGCAACATTTTCTCTATGCCCCAGGGCTAAACGTGTGTAATTGAAAAAAATTCCAATGTCAAGTACGGGGCCACTAAAATGTTTTGAGCCCCCCTAAAACCAGGTCTCGTTTAGGGCCTCCAAAAGGCTAGGGCCGGCCCTGGTGACACATTTGACACCTGATATCTCTTGAACGCCTATTCAGATTAGCTAACTATCTTTTGTAAGGAGCAATGGAGGCTCCATAGCGGGCGGGATTGACCTTGACATCTGGCCCCTGTTCATCTACCTTGTCTGGGTCAGCGGCCCATATATAGGTCTACATTCTCCCTCAAAAGCACCTAATGCATCTAGTAAATTTCACCTCAGAAATGATTCATACCCATTGACTTATTCCACGTGTTGTGTTACAGCCTGAATTCAAAACGGTTAAAAAATACATTTTTCTCACCCATCTACACACTATACCCCATAATGACAAAGTGGAAACAATGAAAACAATGTTTGCCAATTTATTTTTTTAATAATTTAAATACAGAAAAGTCAAATTTACATAAGTATTCACATCCCCGAGTCAATACTTTGCAGAAGCACCTTTGACAGCGATTACAGCTGGGAGTCTTTATTTTATTTTCAAAATTATTATTTTCAAAATTCTTCAAGCTTTGTAAAATTGGTTGTTGATCATTGCTAGACAACCATTTTCATGTAGATTTAAGTGAAAACTGTAACTTGGCCACCCCGGAACATTCACTGTCTTCTTGGTAAGCAACTCTAGTGTAGATTTGGCCTTGTGTTTTAGGTTATTGTCCTGCTGAAAGATCAGTTCATCTCCCAGTATCTGGTGGAAGGCAGACAATCAGATTTTCGTGTAGGATTTTTCCTGTGCTTATTTCCAATCCGTTTATTTTTTATCCTGAAAAACTCCCCAGTCCTTAAAGATTACAAGCATACCCATGACATGATGCAGCCACCACTATACTTGAAAATATGGAGAGTGGTACTCAGTAATGTGTTGTATTGGATTTGCCCCTAACATAACCCTTTGTATTTAGGACAAAAAGTTAATTGCTTTGCCAAATTTATTGCAGTAGTGTCTTGTTTTATTCTGCACAGGCTTCCTTCTTTTCACTCTGTCATTTAGGTTAGTATTATGGAGTAACTACAATATTGTTGATCCATCCCCAGTTTTCTCCAATCACAGCCATTAAACTCTGTAACTGTTTTAAAGTCACCATTGGCCTCTGTGAAATCCCTGAGCGGTTTCCTTCCTCTCTGGCAACTGAGTTAGGAAGGACGCCTGTATCTTTGTAGTGACGGTGTATTGATACAGCATCCATAATGTAATTAATAACTTCACCGTGCTCAAAGGGATATTTAGACTGTTCTTTTTCTTTTTGCCCATTACCTCATAACCTCCCTGGTCTTTGTGGTTGAATCTGTGCTTGAAATTCAATGCTCAACTGAGGGACCTTACAGATAACTGCATGTGGGGTACAGAGATGAGGTAGTCATTAATAAAAATCATGTTCAAAACTATTATTGCACACAGAGTCTATGCAACTTATGTGACTTGTAATGCAAATGTTTACTCCTGAACTTATTTAGGCTTGCCATAACAAAGAGGTTGAATAACTACTAACTCAAGACATTTCAGCATTACATTTTTTATTAATTTGTAAACATGTCTAAAAACATAATCCACTTTGACATTGAGGTATTGTGTGTAGGCCACTGACCCCCCAAAAATCTCAATTTAATCCGTTTTAAATTCAGGCTGTAAAACAACAAAATGTGGAAAAAGTCAAGGAGCGTGAATACTTTCTGAAGGCACTCTAAGTGTCTTCGTGATTGCAGGGGGAACTCCCCATTCATCGACTCGTGCGGGGTGATATTGATCCCCGACCGTGCCACCCATCCATTTTTAAAGGGGAGCGCAGGTGACCTGTATGGGCCCCATTCTGGCACGTGTCCTCTTTACCTTCACACCGTGCTGTCCTGTGGGCAAACTCCCTACCCAAGCTGTTGTTACCCCTGCCATTCACTTATCCTCATACATAACATGTTTTGTAATTCTTCTCAAATTTCAGCAATTTAATATACACTAATAGAATGATCTAACAGGCTTTCATTTTTGGAAGTGTCCAGGAGACACGTGCCATCCAAAGCCTGGCCTATGTGAAACGTTATCTTCTGATGAATGTGTATTGGTAGCAGTGAGAGTTTCAATTAGCTCAAATGACACCTAACACATACTGTAAAGACCATTTAATCATTTGAAGTGACATTTTGGTTCACCAATGATTAGGACATATGAAACATACTATACCAAATTATGCAGCAATTCAAAAGTTAATAGCAACAAATACATATCAATGACTTTGAGATTGTCTTGACGGAGGATGTAAAATGCATACCTGACCTAAAATAAATGAACCAAAAGCAGTATATAAACTAGCCACACAACACACTCAGTAACTTGGGATATGTTAGCAGTTGAACATTCATATAATAAGTGTTAAGAGATGTGAATGAACAGTTTATTCACAGTTCATAGTTCCCAGTCTGAGTAAATGCCATCTCAGAAAGATTGTTGGTAAT